>NC_139988.1:3219742-3258194 GCF_964263955.1 Coregonus lavaretus
TATCCTTTAAAAATATATATATTTCCCTTTATTACTTTCCAACCCCACCATCCCCTCCCTAATTGGAGTAAACTAGTGAACAACAATGCTTAGGCCTCTACTTCATGCTTATACATACTATATACATTTTATGGACACAGTCACTCATTATATTTTGTTTGTTTTTACTCCTGAACTTCCTCCGATCATTTTCATGATATCCATCGTGTATGCTTCTGTCACGGTTCAGACAGACGACAAGAGGACCACAATTGCGTCACACCAGAAAGTTTATTAAACTTAAGGGAAAAGGGAAGTAGGGAGTGAGTGAAGGCTCCAGGGGTTATTCCGTCCAACGTGCTGGGTCTGTGCCCCCCCCCAGTGGCAGCGATGCGTCCGATGACGCCGGTGGTTGGTGGTCCAGAAGTCCTGGGGGGGAGGAAACACAGACACAACGGGGCGGATGAAACAAGGCAGAAGTACAGTTCAAGGGAAATCCAAACACGTTGTAGCAAGGCAGAAGGCTGGTCAGAGTTACCGGGGTCGAAGAGTAGTCAGGAGTCGTAATGGCAGAAAGCAGGTCTGGTTTTCCTGGGGCAGAAGAGTATCCAAGAATCAGGCAGGTCCGGGGTCACAAAACAAGGGTGAGCCAGAAGCGCGAGCAAACAGGTTCCGGGTGTGAGCTTTGCAGACGATCTGACAAAGGAGAGCTGAAAGACAGGACTTTAAATACTGGGAGAGGTTAGTGGGTAATGCAGCGCAGCTGGCAGAGTAATTAGAGCCGAGCAGAGCAGGGACAGGTGGAGCTAGTTAGGCTGAGTAGAGAGAGAGTGGTGAGCAAAGTGGAAGATAGTGGAAACAAATTAAGGTGGTAACCCGGTGGAGTGAGAGGGCTCATGACAGAACCCCCCCCCCAAGGGACGGCCCCAGAAGTCCCAAGAGCAACACCACGCCGGGCGGGAGGAGGGGAGCCGGAGGAGGGCTAGAACTCCTCCGAACGGTCCGAGCGAACGTCCTCATCCTCGGAGGAAGCCGGAGGGCCGTGGTCGGGAGATGGGACAGGTCCCGAGACAGGATCAGGCACAGGACAGGAAGCCGAGCGGGCAGGACGGTTAGGGATCCCTCTGGGGCGGCCCCTACGGATTGCAGGTTGATCAGGATGCCGTTGGTGGAAGGCGGTGATGAGAGTCCTATCCACAATCCGACTAGCTGGCACCCAGGTCCTTTCCTCAGGTCCATAGCCCTCCCAGTCAATGAGGTACTGGAGACCCCTACCCCTCCGTCTGGACTGAAGCAGGCGGCGGACGGTGTAAACCAGACCACCATCGACGAGCTGTGGAGGAGGAGGACAAGGCGCAGCAGGGACCAGCGGACTCTCATGAATGGGCTTAATCTTAGACACATGGAAAGTGGGGTGCACCCTCATGGAATTAGGCAGTTGGAGCCGGACAGCAGTTGGGCTAATCACTCTTATGATAGGGAATGGGCCAATGAACCGAGGTGCCAGCTTTTGCGACTCCACCCTGAGTGGCAGGTTCCTTGACGACAACCACACCCTTTGACCAACATGGTAGGTGGGAGCAGGGATTCTCCGACGGTTGGCCCCGGTAGTGTAGCTGGCAACGGATCTGAGAAGTGTGGCTCGGGCTTGTGACCAGGTGCGGCGACATCGACGGGCAAAAGCAAGTGCAGATGGGCAAGTAACCTCCCCTTCCTGGCTGGCAAATAGAGGAGGCTGGTAACCATAAACACATTGGAAAGGGAACATACCGATGGCAGAGCAGGTCAGAGAATTGTGTGCGTACTCCACCCATGTCAATTGCTGCGACCAGGAGTGGGGGTTGCGTGAAGTCATGCATCGCAGTGCCTTCTCGAGCTCCTGATTTGCCCGCTCTGACTGCCCATTGGATTGGGGATGGAATCCGGAAGTCAGACTGACTGTGGCTCCCAGCAGGTGACAGAACTCCTTCCAAAAAGCGGAGGAGAATTGTGGACCACGGTCAGAAACTACATCCTTTGGCAGTCCGTGGATCCGGAAGACGTGTTCCAGGACCACCTGGGCGGTCTCCTTGGCGGTGGGGAGCTTGGGGAGGGGAATGAAGTGTGCCATCTTGCTGAATCGGTCAACTATGGTGAGAATGACGGTCATGCCACTTGAAGAGGGCAGCCCCGTGACAAAGTCAAGGGCGATGTGAGACCAGGGACGTCTGGGCACAGGCAGGGGCTGCAGCAATCCGGCTGGGGGCTGGCAGGACGACTTGTGTTGGTTGCAGATGGGGCAGGCTTGGACGAATTCCCGTACATCCTTTCTCAGAGAGGGCCACCAGAACCTCTGGGCGAGCAGGTTGTAAGTGCGGGTGGAGCCAGGGTGACAAGCTAGGCGGGAGTCATGTCCCCACTGAACGACCTGGGACCTCAGGTTTTCGGGGACAAAAAGGCGGTCAGCTGGGCAAGTGCTGGGACCGGGCTGGTTACGGAGAGCTTCCAGCACCTGTTCCTCAACAGCCCAGGTCAGAGCTGCTACGATGCAGGGACTTGGCAGAATCGACACAGGATCCTTGGAGGGGTTGTCATCCTTCTGGAATTGACGGGAGAGGGCGTCTGGCTTGGTGTTGCGTGATCCAGGCCGGTATGACAGAGTGAAATTAAACCTGGTGAAGAACAGGGCCCAGCGGGACTGCCTGGAGTTCAACCGTTTGGCCGTGCGGATGTACTCCAAGTTCTTATGATCGGTCCAAACGAGAAATGGAATGGTGGACCCCTCCAGCCAGTGACGCCACTCCTCCAAGGCAAGCTTCACAGCCAGCAGCTCTCGGTTCCCTATGTCGTAATTGCACTCAGAGGGGGACAACCGACGTGAGAAAAAGGCACAGGGATGGAGCTTCCTATCCTCCGCAGCCCACTGAGAAATCACAGCACCAACTCCCACATCCGAGGCGTCCACCTCCACAATGAATTGCCGGTCCACATCAGGCATCTGGAGGATGGGAGCGGAGGTGAACCTTACCTTGAGGGTACTGAAGGCCTTGTCGGCTGCTGGGGTCCAGGTGAAGGGTTGCTTGGTGCTGGTTAGAGCAGTGAGAGGGGCAGCAACGGTACTGTAGTTCCGGATAAACTTTCTATAGAAGTTAGCAAACCCCAGAAACTGTTGCAGCTTCTTTCTGTTCTCCGGAACTGGCCATGAAGTGACTGCTGATACTTTGGCAGGATCCATTTGGATACTTCCCTCTGCCACTATGTACCCCAGGAAGGCCACTGTCTTGACGTGAAACTCACATTTCTCTGCCTTGGCGTAGAGGGAATTCTCCAGAAGACGATGAAGGACTTGCTGGACATGGCGGGTGTGTTCAGACAGGTTTCTGGAGTAGATTAAGATGTCATCCAGGTAAACGAAGACAAACTTGTTTAACATGTCCCGCAGTACATCATTCACTAGAGCCTGGAACACAGCAGGAGCATTGGTGAGGCCAAAAGGCATAACCAGATACTCGTAGTGGCCTGTTGGTGTATTGAATGCGGTCTTCCATTCATCTCCCTCCCGGATCCGCACTAGGTGGTAAGCGTTTCTGAGATCCAACTTGGTAAAAACAGTGGCTCCCTGGAGCAACTCAAAAGCAGAGGTGAGCAGAGGGAGAGGGTAACGGTTTTTCACTGTGATGTCGTTGAGTCCCCTGTAGTCGATGCAGGGGCGAAGAGATCCGTCCCTCTTCCCCACAAAGAAGAAGCCAGCACCAGCCGGAGATGAAGATGAACGGATCAATCCTGTGGACAGAGAGTCATTAATGTAATCCTCCATGGACTTTCTTTCAGGAGCAGACAACGAATAAAGACGGCCCCTTGGAGGGGCTGTTCCAGGGAGGAGGTCGATGGCACAGTCGTACGGTCGGTGAGGGGGCAGAGATGTGGCTCTTGCTTTGTTAAACACTTCTCTGAGACCATGGTAGCATTCTGGGACATGGGAGAGGTCAGGAGCGGAGTTAGTAGGTACTGGCCGAGGGGGTAGTGCGGCAGCAAGCAGGCAGGTTCGGTGGCAGTCCTCTCCCCACTCCCTGATCACCCCGGTCACCCAGTCGAGCTGAGGGTTGTGCCGGCGGAGCCATGGGTAACCCAGGATGAGGGGTTGGCCTGGAGAGGGGAGCAGGTGAAACTGGATAGTTTCTTGATGGTTTCCGGACAGACCCATCAAGACCGGGGCCGTGACATGAGTGACCGATCCGAGTAAGTGTCCGTCCAGTGCCCGGGCAGGAATAGGAGGTGTCAAACGGAGGTTCTCCAGTCCCAGTTGGCGTGCCAGCTTGATGTCCATTATGTTGGCTTCGGCGCCAGAATCCACCAGAGCAGCCAGGGTGTGAGTTGAGTCAGAGAGGCGGAGGTGAACTTGCAGCAGGGGTTTGCGGTCGGAGGACTGGATGGTCATAGAGCTCAACCGGACTCCCCCTATGCCCGGTGAGCTTCGGCTTTTAAAGGGCAGGTTACCACACGATGTCCATCACCTCCACAATAGAGGCAGAGGTTTGAGGTGAAGCGGCGCTGGCGCTCTGCAGGAGTGAGAGAGGCTCGCCCCATCTCCATAGGCTCAGACTGATCAAGCTGACTTGGGTGAGTGGCAGTAGCTGACAGGAGCCCAGTCGGATCTCTCCGAATGCCGGTAGTTGGTGGACCTTGGCGCCCCCTCTCACGACGACGGGTCTGTATCCTTCTGTCGATCCGGACAGTCAGTGCGATGGCTTCATCAAGAGTGGAAGGCAGTTCATGGGAGACCAACTCGTCCTTGATATAGTCAGCCAAGCTATGGAAGAACGCGTCCACCAACGATGGTGTGTTCCAAGAACTTCGTCTTGCCAGGGTTCGGAAGTCGATGGAATGGTCTGCGACTGTACGTCTGCCTTGTCGAATACTGAACAGTTCACGAGACGCCTCTGCGGTTGGTGAATCCAGGTCAAACACCTTCAGCATCTCCTCAGCAAACAGGTCGAAGGTTGCACATGCGGGGGTTTGACGTTCGAACTCTGCTGTTCCCCAGAGTCGAGCTCGGCCCGTCAGGTGAGTGATGGCATACCCGACCTTAGCCCCCTCCGTGGCGAAGGTCCTTGGCTGCAAGGAGAACTGAAGTCGGCAGCTAGTCAGGAATGGCCGGACCTGGGTAGAATCGCCGTTGAACCGCTCGGGGTTTCCAATCTTGGGTTCCGGGGCAGCGGCTGCAATGACCGGGGCAGGTAACTCGGAGGCAGGGCTGGTGGGCAGACTGGCTGGGGTAAGGTTGGTGAGGAGTTGGATGATCATGGCGAGTTGTTGTTGCTGCTGCTGGGACTGCTGCTGGTGCTGCTGGAACTGCTGATGCTGTTGGTGGCCGACCTGAAGCAGAGAGGTGATGTCGCCGCTCATGCGGCCTAGCTCTCTCTCAGTGTGTTCCAGGCGTAGCATGGCGGTGGGTTGCTCAGGTTCTTCGGTTTCCATGTCGGGGGAAGTGTGCGCTGAGTCCATAATGGTCAGATCGTACTGTCACGGTTCAGACAGACGACAAGAGGACCACAATTGCGTCACACCAGAAAGTTTATTAAACTTAAGGGAAAAGGGAAGTAGGGAGTGAGTGAAGGCTCCAGGGGTTATTCCGTCCAACGTGCTGGGTCTGTGCCCCCCCCCAGTGGCAGCGATGCGTCCGATGACGCCGGTGGTTGGTGGTCCAGAAGTCCTGGGGGGGAGGAAACACAGACACAACGGGGCGGATGAAACAAGGCAGAAGTACAGTTCAAGGGAAATCCAAACACGTTGTAGCAAGGCAGAAGGCTGGTCAGAGTTACCGGGGTCGAAGAGTAGTCAGGAGTCGTAATGGCAGAAAGCAGGTCTGGTTTTCCTGGGGCAGAAGAGTATCCAAGAATCAGGCAGGTCCGGGGTCACAAAACAAGGGTGAGCCAGAAGCGCGAGCAAACAGGTTCCGGGTGTGAGCTTTGCAGACGATCTGACAAAGGAGAGCTGAAAGACAGGACTTTAAATACTGGGAGAGGTTAGTGGGTAATGCAGCGCAGCTGGCAGAGTAATTAGAGCCGAGCAGAGCAGGGACAGGTGGAGCTAGTTAGGCTGAGTAGAGAGAGAGTGGTGAGCAAAGTGGAAGATAGTGGAAACAAATTAAGGTGGTAACCCGGTGGAGTGAGAGGGCTCATGACAGCTTCTATATGCCATATCTTTCTAACTGTGCTCTTTCACAAAAGCTCACAATATATAACCTCTATACTTATTATGGACACAGCATGCTTTACATTAGTTATCTTGTTGTTATTAGTTGTTGTTATTAGTCCCATCCTTCAGCTCCATTCAACACCTCCCATCTATCTCTTAACACCATCCATATTGGATTTCTATTTGCCATATATTTTTCAACTGTACTGTGATGTTTTACAAAAGTTCTGAACCTTTCTATTCTCATTGTTTCTACAGTTTGTGAATTGAAAATAAACATCTTTGCTAAAAGCATTATTATATTATTGATCGATTGACTATGAATTTTCCGATCAACCAGTAGTGCTATCTGCAGGGTCAGCTCCATGCAAATATTGCAATCCTTCAGCCATTCCTGGACCTGTGTCCAGAAACAAGCTACAAATGGACAGTACCAAAACAAATGATCTAATGATTCTGTCTCTTCACAGCCAAATATGCAGAGCTGGGAAGATTGTATTCCCCCATACAAATAACATTCTACTGGTAGCAAGAATTTTATATAATCATTTCAATTGAAAAATTCTAAGTTTTGAATCCGGCGTCGTTTTGCGTATCAGTTCATAAACACTATGCCATGGAATCGGTACATCAAAAATCTATTCCCAACTATTTTGCAATCTATATGGGATGGCTGCATAGTTCATTCTTACATGTTCTATGTTTGAGCTGATTTTTAAAGCAAAAGTTGAATTGAAAACATGAACGTTATTGCGTTGTTGAATTCGGTTTTCATAATAGACTGATGGTTTGTTTGGTTACCAAGGCAACTACTGTAACTATCTAGTTAACTTATTAGCTACTTCAGTGGATGTTGAACACATTTGTAGAGGCAAATGTGTTAAATTATAGCCATTGGCATAAAGGGATAATCAACTCGGGCTAAAAACTATACACAAACAATCCCGATTTTTTTTAAATATGTATATATATAAGAACGAGCAATGTCAGAGACCGGAACATAAATATATGTAAGGGATAGTCAAGGAGGGGCTATGCATTCTCTGGAAAATAATGCAACTCTGTGGAAGGTCAGTTCCTCTCTGCTAGCGAATGGTGGAACACACCTTCCACATCGTTCATTATTGTCCATAGAACACATAGCCCCTCCTTGACTATCCCTTACATTTATTTATGTTCCGGTCTCTGACATTGCTCGTTCTTATATATATATACATATTTTTTTTTTTTCTGGATTGTTTGTGTATAGTTTTTATTGCTGTTGGAGCTAGAAACACAAACACTGTTGCAGCTAGAAACAAAAACACTGTTGGAGCTAGAAACACAAACACTGTTGGAGCTAGAAACACAAACACTGTTGGAGAGTAGTGTCTGTTGTTTGTGGTTGTTGCCGTCAATCAAGGAGTCTGCTTAAGCTGCACCGTGTTCAAAGGCTTTTATTAAAACCACGAGGTTACAGCATAAGTTACAGACCCGCGAAGTCTGGAGAAGCCCCGTCCCAATTAAATCTTGAATGCTTCTGACCCTTCTTCGTTTTTCCCCCAGTATATATAAACTCCCAAGATGTGGGTGGCTCCCTCTACTGTCCAATCCCCTGTCTACAACACACTTCCTGTCTGTTGTATGTGGCGTTACACTAAAACATTCCCTCTTGATACTAAAATCAACATTCTTTCAGTTCCACTTAAAAACATTTAACAAAGGCATAATCCTAATACACGACAGGAGCTAGAAACACAAACACTGTTGGAGCTAGAAACACAAACACTGTTGGAGCTAGAAACACAAACATTTTGCTGCACCCGCGATATCTGCAAATCTGTGTATGTGACCAATAAACTTTGATTTGAGTTTGATTTGATTTGAACTGCGATAATTGGATGGAAAAAGACCAGACTGGTTGGAATGTATAAAAAGCTCCAGAAGTTAAGGTAATCACTGTTTTAGGTCTCTCGCCCGGTCTCCCCCTGCTGAGAGAGCTTAAAAGTCTGTCATTAAAGGAGAAAACACCACCAGCTTCTCTGTTCCATTCCTTTAGTTCTGTCTCACTCTCACCGTTAGAGGAGGAGAGGAGAGGAGAGGAGAGGAGAGGAGAGGAGAGGAGAGGAGAGGAGAGGAGAGGAGAGGAGAGGAGAGGAGAGGAGAGAATAGGAGGAGTGTTTGTGTTATATTTTTGTATTATCAAATGAAAGCGTTCTGTCTCTGACACCTCTCTGCAACATAATAATGTCTGAGGGGGAATGATTATGGTAATGTATTTTGTATAAGGAATGCCTAATGCCCATTTCCCACATGTGGCTGGTATCATTCTGTTTATTAATACCAGCCATTCCCTCCATTTTAAACCGAGGAATGAATGAGGTCCATAATGTGAACGCATGTCTACGAAGCGAGAAGTCATTTTTCTAAACAGTCAGGGTTATTTTCTCTCTGTGTTTTTCCACATTCTCTCTCTCCCTCTCTCTCTCTCTCTCTCTCTCTCTCTCTCTCTCTCTCTCTCTCTCTCTCTCTCTCTCTCTCTCTCTCTCTCTCTCTCTCTCTCTCTCTCTCTCGCTCTCGCTCTCGCTCTCGCTCCATGCATGTCGAATGCAGTAAGGTTGAGTGTATTGAGTTGTATACATTTGCATATTTATTGCCAAGGTAAACATACATAACGCTGCCAAGTAAACAATGCTCCCTCAAGTGTGCAAGGTGAGCCAGGATTGTGTTTGTGTGTGTGTGTGTGTGTGTGTGTGTGTGCGCAGGGGCATGTACTGGCGTCCTAAATGGCACCCTATTCCCTATAAAGTGCACTAATATGGACCCTTGTCCAAAGTAGTGCACTACATAGGGAATATGGTGTATTGGGAGACGCATCCATTGTTTTTAAACAAACCTTCATTCAGGTAGACATTTTATAAGATGTCTTACTCTCCTTCCAGTGGACTGTGAAATTACCGCCGTCACCATGTCCCGTTTGAAGAGCTCATCTTTGAAGACAGTAATTACAACTCTCTCACTTTGGTACACAGCTATTTACTGCGTGTTAGGCACCCAATTTGCCCCAAAACTGACGTTCGCACAAACAGAGAAATGTCCCTATTCCAAAGATAGACTTAGGATATGTCCCAAATGGGAACTCCATTTATACAGTAGATTTTTTTATTTTTTTATTTAACCTTTATTTAACTGGGCAAGTCAGTTAAGAACAAATTCTTATTTACAATGATGGCCTAACCCAGACGACACTGGGCCAATTGTGTGCCGCTCTATGGGATGCCCAATCATCATTTTGATACAGCCTGGAATCGAACCAGGGTCTGTAGTGACACCCCTAGCACTGAGATGCAGTGCCTTAGGCTGCTGCACCCCCGAGTGCACTACATTTTGATTAGAGCCCTACGGACCCCTGTCATTTGGGACACGTTATTTTACAGTCCCATTGGAACTAAATTGAACTTTCCTTCGACTTTCTTTTACTTCTTTGTGTGTTTACAGATTGTTGTTGATAGTTTCTCATCTTGCTGTCAACACGTTTTCTCTCAGAGTCTATTCAGAGGAGATAGGGGTGCAGAAAGTTGATTTATCTTACACACACACACACACACACACACAGGGTGTTTCTCAAAATGCATACTACCGTGCTCCGAGCACACAAATTGGAGCACGGAACGGTCAGAGTATGAGTCCAAATCAAAATATGCGAAACGGAGCACGGAGGGCACTTCTCGAATGCGTACTCCGTTTGTACATATAGTGCCGTCAAAAAGTATTTGCCCCCTTTCTGATTTTCTCTATTTTTGCATATTGTTGATACTGAATGGTATCAGATCTTCAACCAAAACCTAATATTAGATAAAGGGAATCTGAGTTAACAAAAAAAAAAAAATATATATATATATATATATATATATATATATATATACAGTCATGGCCAAAATTGTTGGCACCCCTGAAATTTTTCCAGAAAATGAAGTATTTCTCACAGAAAAGTATTGAAATTACACATGTTTTGCTATGCACATGTTTATTTCCTTTGTGTGTATTGGAATAACACAAAAAAAAACAGGAAAAAAGCAAATTTGACATAATTTCACACAAAACTAAAAAAATGGGCCGGACAAAGTTATTGGCACCCTTTCAAAATTGTGGATAAATAAGTTTGTTCCAAGCATGTGATGCTCCTTTAAACTCACCTGGGGCAAGTAACAGGTGTGGGCAATCTAAAAATCACACCTGAAAGCAGATAAAAAGGAGAGAAGTTGACTCAGTCTTTGCATTGTGTTTCTGTGTGTGCCACACTAAGCATGGAGAACAGAAAGAGGAAAAGAGAACTGTCTGAGGACTTGAGAACCAAAATTGTGGAAAAATATCAACAATCTCAAGGTTACAAGTCCATCTCCAGAGATCTAGATGTTCCTTTGTCCACAGTGCGCAACATGATCAAGAAGTTTGCAACCCATGGCACTGTAGCTAATCTCCCTGGACGTGGACGGAAGAGAAAAATTGATGAAAGGTTGCAACGCAGGATAGTCCGGATGGTGGATAAGCAGCCCCAAACAAGTTCCAAAGAAATTCAAGCTGTCCTGCAGGCTCAGGGTGCATCAGTGTTAGCGCGAACTATACGTCGAAATTTGAATGAAATGAAACGCTATGGCAGGAGACCCAGGAGGACCCCACTGCTGACACAGAGACATAAAAAAGCAAGACTACAGTTTGCCAAAATGTACATGAGTAAGCCAAATTCCTTCTGGGAGAACGTCTTATGGACAGATGAGACCAAGATAGAGCTTTTTGGTAAAGCACATCGTTCTACTGTTTACCGAAAATGTAATGAAGCCTTCAAAGAAAAGAACACAGTACCTACAGTCAAATATGGTGGAGGTTCAAAGATGTTTTGGGGTTGTTTTGCTGCCTCTGGCACTGGGTGCCTTGACTGTGTGCAAGGCATCATGAAATCTGAGGATTACCAAAGGATTTTGGGTCGCAATGTAGGGCCCAGTGTCAGAAAGCTGGGTTTGCGTCCGAGATCATGGGTCTTCCAGCAGGACAATGACCCCAAACATACTTCAAAAAGCACCCAGAAATGGATGGCAACAAAGCGCTGGAGAGTTCTGAAGTGGCCAGCAATGAGTCCAGATCTTAATCCCATTGAACACCTGTGGAGAGATCTTAAAATTGCTGTCGGGAAAAGGCACCCATCCAATATGAGAGACCTGGAGCAGTTTGCAAAAGAAGAGTGGTCCAAAATTCCGGGTGAGAGGTGTAAGAAGCTTATTGATGGTTATAGGAAGCGTCTGATTTCAGTTATTTTTTCCAAAGGGTGTGCAACTAAATATTAAGTTAAGGGTGCCAATCATTTTGTCCGGCCCATTTTTTGAGTTTTGTGTGAAATTATGTCAAATTTGCTTTTTTCCTGTTTTTTTTGTGTTATTCCAATACACACAAAGGAAATAAACATGTGCATAGCAAAACATGTGTAATTTCAATACTTTTCTGTGAGAAATACTTCATTTTCTGGAAAAATTTCAGGGGTGCCAACAATTTTGGCCATGACTGTATATATATATATATATATATATATATATATATATATATATATATATATATGCTTATTTGATTTAATTAACAAAGTTTTGTTTGAAAAAGTAATTGCCCCCGTACACTCAATAACTAGTTGTGCCACCTTTAGCTGCAATGACTGCAACCAAATGCTTCCACCACCATGCTTGACCGTTGGTATGAGGTTCTTACTGTGGAATGCAGTGTTTGGTTTTCGCCAGGCATAATGGGACCCATCTTGTCCAAAAGGTTGACTCAAGTTTGCCAAAAAGCACCTGGATGATCATCAAGACTCTTCGAAGAACGTTCTATGGACAGATGAGACAAAAGTATAACTTTTTGGATAACATGGGTCTCATTACGTCTGGCGAAAACCAAACGCTCCATTCCACAGTAAGAAACGTATACCAACGGTCAAGCATTGTGGTGGTGGTGTGATGGTTTGGGGATGCTTTGCTGCCTCAGGACCTGGATGACTTTCCTTTATAGAAGGAACCATTAATTCTGCTCTGTATCAGATACTTCTACAGGAGAATGTCAGGCCATCCGTCTGTGAGCTGAAGCTGAAGCGTCGCTGGGTCATGCAGCAAGACAATGATCCAAAACACACAATCAAGTCTACATGAAAATGGGTAAAAAGCAACACATTTGCATTTTTGTAATGGCCTCGTCAAAGTCCAGAACGAATCCCAATTCAGATGTTGTGGCAGGACTTGAAATGAGCAGTTCATGCTTAAAAATCCATAATTGTCGCAGAGTTACAGCAGTTCTACATGGAAGAGTGGGCCAGAATTCCTCCACAGCGATGTGAGACACTGATCAAGAACTACAGGAAGCATTTGGTTGCAGTCATTGCAGCTAAAGGTGGCACAACCAGTTATTGAGTGTAAGGGGGCATTACTTTTTCATACAGGGGAATTGGGTGTTGTATAACTTTGTTAATTAAATATATAATATATGTATGTATTATTGTAATTTTTTGCTCAGGTTCCCTTTATCTAATAGTAGGTTTTGGATGAAGATCTGATAAGATCTGATCAGTATAAAAAAAAATACAAAAGTAGAGAAAATTAAAAAGGGGACAAATACTTTTTCACGGCTCTGTTTCAAATCAAATCAAATCACTTTTTATGTGTCATATGCGCCGAATACAACAGGTGTAGACCTTACAGTGAAATGCTTACTTACAAGCCCTTAACCAACAATGTGGTTTTAAGATAAATAAGTGTTAAGCAAAAAATTGATGAGTAAAAAATTAAAAAAGATGGAAAAAATGGAAAAATAACAAATAATTAAAGAGCAACAATAAAATAACAGTAGGGAGGCTATATACAGGGGGTACCGGTACAGAGTCAATGTGAAATAACAGTAGGGAGGCTATATACAGGGGGTACCGGTACAGAGTCAATGTGAAATAACAGTAGGGAGGCTATATACAGGGGTTACCGGTACAGAGTCAATGGGAAATAACAGTAGGGAGGCTATATACAGGGGGTACCGGTACAGAGTCAATGTGAAATAACATTAGGGAGGTTATATACAGGGGGTACCGGTACAGAGTCAATGTGAAATAACAGTAGGGAGGCTATATACAGGGGGTACCGGTACAGAGTCAATGTGAAATAACAGTAGGGAGGCTATATACAGGGGTTACCGGTACAGAGTCAATGGGAAATAACAGTAGGGAGGCTATATACAGGGGGTACCGGTACAGAGTCAATGTGAAATAACATTAGGGAGGTTATATACAGGGGGTACCGGTACAGAGTCAATGTGAAATAACAGTAGGGAGGCTATATACAGTGGGTACCGGTACAGAGTCAATGTGAAATAACAGTAGGAAGACTATATACAGGGGGTACCGGTACAGAGTCAATGTGTGGGGGCACAGGTTAGTCGAGGTAATTGAGATAATATGTACATGTAGATAGAGGTAAAGTGACTATGGAAGTCAGAGAGCAGCAGCAGCGTAAAAAAGGGGGTGTGGGGTGAAATGCAAATAGTCCGGGTAGCCATTTGATTAGCTGTTCAGGAGTCTTATGGCTTGGGGGTAGAAGCTGTTAAGAAGCCTTTTGGACCTAGACTTGGCGCTCCGGTACTACTTGCCATGCGGTAGCAGAGAGAACAGTCAGTCTATGACTAGGGCGGCTGGAGTCTTTGACAATTTTTAGGGCCTTCCTCTGACACCACCTGGTATAGAGGTCCTGGATGGCAGGAAGCTTGGGCACAGTGATGTACTGGGCCGTACACACTACCCTCTGTAGTGCCTTGCGGTCGGAGGCGGAGCAGTTGCCATACCAGGCAGTGATGCAACCAGTCAGGCTGCTCTCAATGGTGAAGCTGTAGAACCTTTTGTGGATCTGAGGACCTATGCCAAATCGTTTCAGTCTTCTGAGGGGGAATAGGCTTTGTCGTGCCCTCTTCACATTTTTTATTTGTTTTTTTGTCATTTTGCAGACGCTCTTATCCAGAGCACTTACAGTTAGTGAGTGCATACATTTTCATACTGTCTTGGTGTGTTTGGACCATGATAGTTTGTTGGTGATGTGGACACCAAGGAACTTGAAGCTCACAACCTGCTCCACTACAGCCCTTTCGATGAGAATAGGGGTGTGCTAGGTCCTCCTTTTCCTGTAGTCCACAATCATCTCCTTTGTCTTGATCACGTTAAGGGAGAGGTTGTTATCCTGGAACCACATGGCAAGGTCTCTGACCTCCTCCCTATAGGCTGTCTCATCATTGTTAGTGATCAGGCTTACCACTGTTGGAGTCGTGCTTGGCCATGCAGTCATGTGTGAACAGGGAATACAGGAGGGGATTGAGCATGCACCCCTGAGGGGCCCCCGTGTTGAGGATCAGTGTGGCAGATGTGTTGTTACCTACCCTTACCACCTTGGGGCGGCCCGTCAGCAAGTACAGGATCCAGTTGCAGAGGGAGGTGTTTAGTCCCAGGGTCCTTAGCTTAGTGATGAGCTTTGATGGCACTATGGAGTTGAACGCTGAGCTGTAGTCAATGAATTGCAGATGGGATAGGACAGTGTGGAGTGCAATAGAGATTACATCATCTGTGGATCTGTTGGGGCGGTATACAAATTGGAGTGGGTCTAGGGTTTCTGGGATAATGGTGTTGATGTGAGCCATGACCAGCCTTTCAAAGCACTTCATGGCTACAGACGTGAGTGCTACGGGTCAGAAGTCATTTAGGCAGGTTACCTTAGTGTTCTTGGGCACAGGGACTATGGTGGTCTGCTTGAAACATGTTGGTATTATAGACTCAGTCACACTGGTTGAAAATGTCAGTGAAGACACTTGCCAGTTGGTCAGCGCATGCTCGGAGTACACGTCCTGGTGATACGTCTGGCCCTGCTGCCTTGTGAATGTTGACCTGTTTAAAGGTCTTACTCACATCGGCTACGGAAAGTGTGATCACACAGTCGTCCGGAACAGCTGATGATCTCATGCATGCTTCAGTGTTGCTTGCCTCGAAGCGAGCATAGAAGTCATTTAGCTCGTCTGGTAAGCTCATGTCACTGGGCAGCTCGTGGCTTTGCTTCCCTTTGTAGACGTAATAGTTTGCAAGCCCTGCCACATCCGACGAGCATTGGAGCCTGTGTAGTATGATTCAAACTTAGTCCTGTATTGATGCTTTGCCTGTTTGATGGTTCGTCGGAAGGCATAGCGGGATTTCTTATAAGCGTCCGGGTTAGAGTCCCGCTCCTTAAAGCGGCAGCTCTACCCATTAGCTCAGTTTGGATGTTGCCTGTAATCCATGGCTTCTGGTTGGGGTATGTACGTACTGTCACTGTGGGGACGACGTCATCAATACATTTATTGATGAAGCCAGTGACTGATGTGGTGGACTCCTCAATGCCATCAGAAGAATCCAGGAACATATTCCAGTCTGTGCTAGCAAAACAGTCCAGTAGCTTAGCAGGTGCGTCATCTGACCACTTTCGTACTGTGTGAGTCACTGGTACTTCCTGCTTTAGTTTTTGCTTGTAAGCAGGAATCAGGAGGATAGAATTATGGTCAGATTTGCCAAATGGAGGGCGAGGGAGCGCTTTGTGTGTGGTGTAAAGGTGGGCTAGATTTTTTTTCCTTCTGGTTGCACATGTAACATGCTGGTAGAAATGACGTCAAACGGATTTAAGTTTTCCTGCATTAAAGTCCCTGGCCACTAGGAGCGCCAACTCTGGATGAGCATTTTCTTGTTTGCTTATGGCCTTATACAGCTCATTGAGTGCGGTCTTAGTGCCAGCATTGGTCTGTGGTGGTAAATAGACAGCAACAAAAAATATAGATGAAAACTCTCATGGTAAGTAGTGTGGTCTACAGATTATTGTGAGATACTCTACCTCAGGCGAGCAAAACCTTGAGACTTCCTTAAAATCTCTTAAGGATCAGACCCTTTTTTTCAATTTTCGCCTAAAATCACATACCCAAATCTAACTGCCTGTAGCTCAGGACCTGAAGCAAGGATATGCATATTCATGATACCATTTGAAAGGAAACACTTTGAAGTTTATGGAAACGTGAAATTAATGTATGAGAATATAACACATTAGATCTGGTAAAAGATAATACCTACAAAAAAACAAACATGCGTTTTCTATTTTTTATTTTTTTTCATCATCTTTGAAATGAAAGAGAAAGGCCACAATATAATATTGCAGTTTAGGCGCAATTTAGATTTTGGCCACGAGATGACAGCAGTGTGTGTGCAAAGTTTCAGATTGATCCAGTGAAGCGTTACAATATTGGACTATTTTGTATCAAGTATGCCCAAATGTGCCGAATTGGTCAATTGATACATTTTCAAGTTCATAACTATAGAGAACATACAAAAATGATATGGTAATACAAAATGTATGTTTACACACTCACAGGAATGTCATACATGATGTATAATTAGCTTATACACTAGCTTTCACATCTAGATGGCCGGGCGGGGTGGGTGTGGAGCCCGAGACAGCAGGGGTTCAAACTGTAGAACCCAGTTCCTACATTTGAATATAAAATGGATTTTATCAAACAAACCTATGCTACATTTTATCTCTGGGACCCTTAGGATGACAAATCAGAGCAAGATTACTGAATGTAAGTACATTATTTACCTTCAGAGGTGAATGTATCAAACCAGTTGCCGTGATAAGTTGTTTGTTGTTGTGCACTCTCCTCAAACCATAGCATGGTATTTTTTCATTGTAATAGCTACTGTAAATTGAACAGTGCAGTTAGATTAACAAGAATTTAAGCTTTCTGCCCATATAAGACATGTCTATGTTCTGGAAGGTTTGCTGTTACTTAAAACATTCATGCTAATCCCATTAGCGCACGTTAGCTCAACCGTCCCGTATACGGGACACCAATCCCGTAGAGGATAATATTTGATTTCCTGCACCAGCTGTTATTGAAACATGCATTGATGCAAGCTTTAACGGATAGTATGCACAGAAATATGATGCAACCAGGAAACAAATGATGCAACATTTTATGAAATCAATGGCGTACATTATTTGAGCTGAAGTGAGAGAAAATAATTTCAGACTTTGGAATGAAATGTTGTCTATTCACATCTCATATGTTGCCTGACTACAATACTTTATCTTGATACGTTAATAAATAAATGCTTTGTTAATTTTGGCATGGTTACCTGCCTACAATACACACTGTAGTGTGTGTAGCCCGCAAGCCCATAGCAAGTCAATAGGGCTAACTGGGTAGCTACTACTGTTAGCTAGCCAGATAGCCATGAAGAATTGTTAACTAGCTAGCTACCCACAAAGAATTGACATCTACAATGCATAACATTTGTTTTAGGTCATTTTTGCCTGTTAAACTATCCGTGTTAGCTACATTATTACAATTCCCATATAGCTAGCTGATAGTTCTGAAGTAAAATGTTTGCTTTGTGTATATCTTGTTTTGTCTCTATTGTTGCCATTGTCCTGGCTGGAAGAAGGTTCAGTGAATGGGGAGGTGCAGTGTGAGGTAATACATTAGGGGGAGGGTGAGTGCTTCTCATATTTAATGTTTTATGCGTTCTCCACACTCTCGTCCTCACAAGAACGTAGTCAAGTGGACGTCCGCTGAGAATGCACTCGGCACATGAGTGTGGAGCACAGTAGTGTGCATGAGAAACACCCAGAGTCTATCCTTGGAGAGAGGAGATCAGGGAGTAGTTCATCATCACTGAGAGGAGTTCTTTACTCAAAGGGAAAGGTATCTATGAAAGTAAAAAAGGAAGCTCGTCATGTTCCCTGTCTACCACATTTCACTCACCTCAAAACACTCCTCCAATTGGCGTTGGGTTAGTAACATATTGTGTAATAGGAGCTGGGTTACAAAAAGTTTGGATCAAAAAGTGTCAGGCTGGGAGTCTCTCTCCCCCTCTCTCTCTCTCTCTCTCTCTCTCTCTCTCTCTCTCTCTCTCTCTCTCGCTCTCTCTCTCGCTCTCTCGCTCTCTCTCTCTCTTGCTCTCTCTCTCTCTTGCTCTCTCTCTCTCTCTCTCTCTCTCTCTCTCTCGCTCTCTCTCTCTCTCTCTCTCTCTCTCTCTCTCTGTTTCCCCGTGCTTACTGAGGTGTGGTGCCGACCGCGCTTCACACACACACACACACACACACACACACACACACACACACACACACACACACACACTGACACACACACATGAACTAACAGGAGAGAGAGCTGGTGGGTGTGTGGCAGCCATTAGAACACAGCTACAGCTTTGATCTGTTGGGCGGATTGACAAAATGGTTTCTCCCAGGCCCCTTGATGTCAAAGGAGAGAGGTGGTGACAGAGAGGGAGATAGAGAACGCGAGGCCTGATAGACTTAGTTTACTCTAGGCCTGATAGACTTAGTTTACTCTAGGCATGATAGAATTAGAGACAGACAGACATTTTTATTTTAGTCATTTAGCAGACACTCTTATCCAGAGCGAGTTACAGTTAGTGAATGCATACATGTTTTTTAAAATTATATGTTTTTTATACTGGCCCCCCGTGGGAAACGAACCCACATCCCTGCCGGCCAAACCCTCCCCTACCTTGGACAACGCTGGGCCAATTGTGCACCGCCAATGGGTCTCCCGGTCACGGCCGGCTGCGACAGAGCCTGGACTCAAACCAGGATCTCTAGTGGCACAGCTAGCACTGCGATGCAGTGCCTTAGACCACTGCGCCACTCGGGAGTTACAGACAGACAGACATGCGTCCATTAGCACACACAGAAATTAACAAATATATACACACAGACACAGACACAGAATATGCGCACACTCATGAACACAAACTACCAACACACACACAAACAAAACAAATCAGTCCAAGCCATTTCGTTCCAATACCCCCTTGTGTGTTATAACTGTATCAATTCATGGAATAACATAACATTCCGTTGCTACTTCCTCCTTCTGTGGTGCTACAGTTGGCAGAAATTGAATGGCAAGCGTCTCCCATCACAGCAGCAGGATTGACAGACTGCAGATTGGGTCTAGATGGTGATGGACGCTAGTGGAAACAATAAGTCTATTTTATTAGTAAGGGGATGATGCGTTTTCTACCACTGAATTGTGGGTTTCAAGCATTCTCCCGTTCTCTTAAGTGTTTAGAGGGGGATTTTGTCTGTGTGTGTGATGTATGTGTGTGTGTGTTCTGTGTGTGTGTGTGTTCTGTGTGTGTGTGTGTTCTTTGTGTGTGTGTGTGCTGTGTGTGTTCTCTGTTTCTGTCTGTATGTCTGTCGACAGAAATTAATCCGGAGATTGGTCAGTGATTTCCAACTCAATGCTTTATAGCATCATTATACCCTGAATAGATGCATCGTTTTGCATAGTTACTGTATACAATGGTAGGATGCTAATGACATACTGGTCGCCGGGCTTCTCGGACAGAAAATACATCTACATTAGGATTAGCTATGTTACTGATGTGCTCTATCAACACAAAGACAGCTGTACCTGTCCCCACACAGACAGCTGTACCTGTCCACAAACAGACAGGTCTCTTGAAATACATGGTCTTCATTTGATCACCCTGTTGTTGAAGGAAATGTCAAGGTTCCAGGTCAAAAAAGCTTATAAAGTTAGTCATTTTCACTTTAAAAATACTTTTTTTGCCCTAAAAAAAAATGTATAATCTCCTACAAAAATGCCCATTAATTATAATCTACACAATAATTCACATTTCCCGTTGCTGCAGGATTATTTTCCTGCTGTGAGAAACGTGTCAAATCAAGATCCAATATTTGTATAATTTTTCACCGGGTCCTGGAAAAAGAACAAGAGAGCTTGACATTTAAAGACTAATATATAAATATATATATAATACCTCCACATTTCTTTCCTATTGCAATATTCTATAGAAGACTGATTACACCAAAACCAATATCATAACCTTATATTGATTCACCTCATTTGCTCCCGAGTGGTGCAGCGGTCTAAGGCACTACATCTCAGTGCTAGAGGCGTCACTACAGACCCTGGTTCGATTCCAGGCTGTATCACAACCCTGCCTTGATTGGGAGTCCCATAAGGCGGCGCACAATTAGCCCAGTGTCATCCGGGGTAGGCTGTAATTGCAAGTAAGAATTTGTTCTCAACTGACTTGCCTAGTTAAATAAAGGTTAAATAAAAAACCTTGGAAAGGGCTGCAGGAACAATGATGGCTAACACAAAAGTATTCAATAATGTGTGGGTGTGATGCCCCACCAATGGTGTGTATGCGAGCCAGAGTTTTGCATTGGTGTCTAGTTGGTGTGCATCCCTGCCTAAGAGAGAGAGAGAGGGGTGGACAGGTCGTCACCATGCCTGGCCTCCTGCATGCTTACATTATAAAATGCTTACATTAGCTGAGCCAGCCAGGCTGTGTGCTGGAGCTTGGCCTGTTATGGCCAGAGCAAATCAAAGCGCACTATACCAAACACTAATTCATGAGATGGCTCAATAGTCTTTTTATATTAGTGTGTGTGTGTGTGTGTGTGTGTGTGTGTGTGTGTGTGTGTGTGTGTGTGTGTGTGTGTGTGTGTGTGTGTGTGTGTGTGTGTGTGTGTGTGTGTGTGAACTAAGGTCTGTGTCATGTGAACACATTTCCATAGTACTTGTCTACAGGCCACACTCTGATGTGATGTCATCTCTATATGATGGGTAATCTCTATATCATGGGTAATTTCTATATAATGGGTAATCTCTATATCATGGGTAACCTCTATATGATGAGTAATCTCTATATGATGGGTAATCTCTATATCAAGGGTAATTTCTATATAATGGGTAATCTCTATATCATGGGTAACATCTATATGATGAGTAATCTCTATATCATGGGTAATCTCTATATCATGGGTAATCTCTATATGATGAGTAATCTCTATATCATGAGTAATCTATATATCATGGGTAATCTCTATATGATGAGTAATCTCTATGTCATGGGTAATATCTATATAATGGGTAATCTCCATATGATGGGTAATCTCTTTATCGTGGGTAATATCTATATCATGGGTAATCTCTATATGATGAGTAATGGTAATTGGATTTCATTTAATTATTCCATTCAAAGGCTTGATGTTGGTTCAACCTTAGTCTGAGAGGAGAGAACGGAGAGTGTAAATTAATGATGCTCGCTCTCTCTCCAGCTTCCGCTCACACACACACACACACACACACACGCACGAACGCATGCACTCACACATGCACACATGCACGCGCATGCACGCACACACGCACACACACACACACGCACACACACACACACACACACACACACACACACACACACACACACACACACACACACACACACACACACACACACACACACACACACACACACACACACACTGTATCTTCATCCACCCCAGACACACTTATCTTATTTGTGGAGGCAGTAAAATCATATAATTAAAATCCATAATTCACCACACAGGTCGTAATCATTGGCAGCCAATTACATTGGAGTGACAGAACCAGGTGAGAGATGTGGAGAGGGAAGGGGGGATGAGGTAGAGACGGAGAGGGAAAGGGGGATGAGGTAGAGACGGAGAGGGAAGGGGGGATGAGGTAGAGACGGAGAGGGAAAGGGGGATGAGGTAGAGACGAAGAGGAAAAGGGGATGAGGTAGAGACGGAGAGGGAAAGGGGGATGAGGTAGAGACGAAGAGGAAAAGGGGGATGAGGTAGAGACGGAGAGGGAAGGGAGGATGAGGTAGAGACGGAGAGGGAAGGGGGGATGAGGTAGAGACGGAGAGGGAAGGGGGGATGAGGTAGAGACGAAGAGGAAAAGGGGATGAGGTAGAGACGGAGAGGGAAAGGGGGATGAGGTAGAGACGAAGAGGAAAAGGGGATGAGGTAGAGACGGAGAGGGAAAGGGGGATGAGGTAGAGACAGAGAGGAAAAGGGGGATGAGGTAGAGACGGAGAGGGAAAGGGGGATGAGGTAGAGACGGAGAGAGAAGGGGAAGGGTAGAGGAGGTAGTATTACTGGGTGAGGTCACAGCTCTGACTTATCAGCAGCCCTCTAATGGGTAGAGGTTAAAGGAGTAGGAAGAGGTTAACCTCTTAAGGATCTGACCCTTTTTTTAAAAATGTTTGCCTAAAATGACATACCCAAATCTAACTGCCTGTAGCTCAGGACCTGAAGCAAGGATATGCATATTCTTGATACCATTTGAAAGGAAACAATTAGAAGTTTATGGAAATTAATGAAATTAATTTAGTAGAATATAACACATTCGATCTGGTAGAAGATAATACCTACAAAAAAACATGCGTTTTTTATTTATTTTTTTGTTCCATCATATTTGAAATGCAAGAGAAAGGCCACAATATATTATTGCAGTTTAGGCGCAATTTCGATTTTGGCCACTTGATGGCAACAGTGTGTGTGCAAAGTTTCAGATTGATCCAGTGAAGCATTGTAATACTGGACTATTTTGTATCAAGACTGCCCAAATGTGCCGAATTTGTCAATTGATACATTTTCATGTACATAACTATAGAGAACATACAAAAATTATATGGTAATACAAAACGTAAGTTTACACACTCCCAGGAATGTCATACATGATGGATCATTAGCTTATACACTAACTTTTACACATCTAGATGGCTGGGCGGGGTGTGTGTGGAGCCAGAGACAGCAGGGGTTCAAACTGTAGAACCCAGTTCCTACATTTGAATATAAAAATTGATTTTATCAAACAAAACTATGCTACATTTTATCTCTGGGACCCTTAGGATGACAAATCAGAGCAAGATTACTGAATGTAAGTACATTATTTACCTTCAGAGGTGAATGTATCAAACCAGTTGCCGTAATACTTTTTTGTTGTTGTGCATTCTCCTCAAACAATACTATGGTATTTTTTTCACTGTAATAGCTACTGTAAATTGAACAGTGCAGTTAGATTAACAAGAATTTAAGCTTTCTGCACATATAAGACATGTCTATGTCCTGGAGAGTTTGCTGTTACTTACAACAGTCATGCTAATCACATTAGCGCACGTTAGCTCACACCGATCCCGTAGAGGTTTAAGGAGACAGGAAGAGGTTAAAGGAGACAGGAAGGGGCTCTAGAACGTTGAGAAAGGAGAGGCTGTTTAGACAGCTGTATGGAGAAGGTGAAAGGTTGCATCCAAGATGGAACCCTATTCACTATATTTGATCCCCTGCTGATTTTTTATGTTTGCCCACTGACAAAGAAATGATCAGTCTATCATTTTAATGGTAGGTTTATTTGAACAGTGAGCGACAGAATAACAACAAAGAAATCCAGAAAAACGCATGTCAAAATGTTATAAATTGATTTGCATTTTAATGAGGGAAATAGCTATTTGACCCCCTCTCAATCAGAAAGATTTCTGTCTCCCAGGTGTCTTTTATACAGGTAACGAGCTGATATTAGGAGCACACTCTTGAAGGGAGTGCTCCTAATCTCAGCTTGTTACCTGTATAAAAGACCAGCTGTCCACAGACCTGTCCAAAGACCTGTCCACAGAAGCAATCAATCAATCAGATTCCAAACTCTTCACCATGGCCAAGACCAAAGAGCTCTCCAAGGATGTCACGAACAAGATTGTAGACCTACACAAGGCTTGAATGGGCTACAAGACCATCGCCAAGCAGCTTGTTGAAACGGTGACCACAGTTGGTGCGATTATTCGCAAATGGAAGAAACACAAAATAACTGTCAATCTCCCTCGGCCTGGGGCTCCATGCAAGATCTCACCTCGTGGAGTTGCAATGATCATGAGAACGGTGAGGAATCAGCCCAGAACTACACGGGAGGATCTTGTAAATGATCTCAAGGCAGCTGGGACCATAATCACCAAGAAAACAATTGGTAACACACTACGCCGTGAAGGTCTGAAACCCTCAGCGCCCGCAAGGTCCCCCTGCTCAAGAAAGCACATATACAGGGCCGTCTGAAGTTTGCCAATGAACATCTGAATGATTCAGAGGATAACTGAGTGAAAGTGTTGTGGTCAGATGAGACCAAAATCGAGCTCTTTGGCATCAACTCAACTCGCCGTGTTTGGAGGAGGAGGAATGCTGCCTATGACCCCAAGAACACCATCCCCACCGCCAAACATGGAGGTGGAAACATTATGCTTTGGTGGTGTTTTTCTGCTAAGGGGACAGGACAACTTCACCGCATCAAAGGGACGATGGACGGGGCCATGTACCGTCAAATCTTGGGTGAGAACCTCCTTCCCTCAGCCAGGGCATTGAAAATGGGTTGTGGATGGGTATTCCAGCATGACAATGACCCACAACAGATGGCCAACGCAACAAAGGAGTGGCTCAAGAAGAAGCACATTAAGGTCCTGGAGTGGCCTAGCCAGTCTCCAGACCTTAATCCCATAGAAAATCTGTGGAGGGAGCTGAAGGTTTGAGTTGCCAAACGTCAGCCTCGAAACCTTAATGACTTGGAGAAGATCTGCAAAGAGGACTGGAACAAAATCCCTCCTGAGATGTGTGCAAACCTGGTGGCCAACTACAAGAAATGTCTGACCTCTGTGTTTGCCAACAAGGGTTTTGCCACCAAGTACTAAGTCATGTTTTGCAGAGGGGTCAAATACTTATTTCCCTCATTAAAATGCAAATCAATTTATAACATTTTTAACATGCTTTTCTGGATTTTTTTGCTGTTATTCTGTCTCTCACTGTTCAAATAAACCTACCATTAAAATTATAGACTGATCATGTCTTTGTCAGTGGGCAAACGTACAAAATCAGCAGTGGATCAAATACTTTTTTCCCTCACTCTAGTGCAGTATGTAGTGAATAGGGTTCCATTAGGGATGCAACCTAGAAGGCTGTATAAAACATATTATAAACTGGTTGGTTCAAGCCCTGAATGCTGATTGGCTGACAGCCGTGGTATATCAGACTGTTTGACACGGGTATGACAAAACATTTATTTGTATTGCTCTAAATACATTGGTAACCAGTTTATAATAGCAATAAGCTACCGTGGTGGTTTGTGGTATATGGCCAATATACTATGGCTAAGGGCTGTATCCAGGCACTCCGCATTGTGTCGTGATTTAAGAACTGCCCTTAGCTGTGGTATATTGGCCAAATACCACACCCCCTTGGGTCTTATTGCTTAATTATACTGGAATATATACTGTAGCTGAATAACCTGGAAAAAATACTGCAAGTTCCATGGCAGGTATGAATAGATTCCAAAGCCAGCTGGTTGAAGTAGAACTTTGTCTTTTGCATTTAATAAAATATTCACAATTTCTACACTTGAATTGCTTGGCAACGGACATAAGAATAATGCTCCATACTGGATAATAATGTATAACATAGTAATAACATAAAGTATGAGTTGCCGCCAAACATCCTATCAAAAAGGATATCAATGACCTAGTGATCTGGTCATAACCATCCTATGAACAGAAACCCAGTGGGGAGAGATCGTTGACAGATTGTGCCAGGGACCACTGGCCTTCTCCATGGTTTCCTTTGTCAGCTTTGGCAGTCAGGAACAGATGGAAGAGAAGACGTGTTTCAGACAAATTATTCTGTTTTTGCTCCACAACTGTTACCTTGTTTTCTTGTTTGATGGATGAATATGTGTTGCTTCAGACCCATAACAGCAAACCAGCACATCACTGGGTCTGTAACCATCCAATGGCCCAGGGTCTACCGACATGTGGTCACTCATAGAGTGATAGGTTCATATTCATAGGGGGATATTTGGGACGCACCCTTGGTTTGGTGGTGGACGTCGGGCTATGTGGAGTCTTGTATCATCTCACTCCCAGAGATGATATGATAGCAGTGGCAGCTAGGTAGAGTCTCTGTGTTAATGTGTTGCTGTAATGGCTGAGACGGCTGAATCCATCACCATTACTGAGGGACATTAGACACACACACATACACACACACACACACACATACATACACACACACACACACACACATACACACACACACACACACACACACACACACACACACACCTACACACATACACACACACACACATACATAAACACACACACACACACACCTACACACATACACACACACACACACACACACATACACATACACATACACATACACATACACATACACATACACATACACATACACATACACATACACATACACACACACACACACACACATACACATACACACACACACACACACACACACACACACACACACACACACACATACACACACACACACACATTACTTGGGACCATTAGCAGAGAAATTATCCACCCACCAGTACAATTCCCCTTGGTGAACAAGCTGTCTGGACTACTGTAATTATCCTATCATTCAGTTATCACCTATTAGAAATGATTTACTTTAAGAGACAATATGTGGCAGTAGTACAGTATAGTATGGTATGGTATGGTATAGTATGATATACTATAGTATTGAATGGTATAGCATAGTATGGTATAATATAGTATAGTATGGTATAATATAGTATATTATGGGTAGTATAGTATGGTATAGTATAGTATAGTATAGTATAGTATAGTATAGTATAGTATAGTATAGTATAGTATAGTATGGCATGGTATAGTATACTGTGATATAGTATGGTATAGTACAGTATGGATTGGTATAGTATAGTTTGATATATTATAGTATAGTATAGTATAGTATGGTATGGTATGGTATGGTATGGTATAATATAGCGTGGTATAGTATAGTATAGTATAGTATAGTATAGTATGATATACTATAGTATTGAATGGTATAGTATAGTATGGTATAATATAGTTTAGTATGATATAGTATAGTATAGTACAGTATGGTATATAATAGGATGATATGATATGATATGATATGATATGGTATGGTATATTATAGGTTAGTATAGTGTAGTGTAGTATAGTATGGTATGATATATTATAGTATAGTATAGTATAGTATAGTATAGTATAGTATAGTATAGTATAGTATAGTATAGTATAGTATAATATAGTATAGTATAGTATAGTATAGTATGATATAGTATATCATAATATAGTATCGTATAGTATCATATAGTATTGTATAGTATGGATTGGTATAGTATAGTATGGATTGGTGTAGTATAGTATAGTACAGTACAGTACAGTATAGTATAGTATAGTATAGTATAGTATAGTATAGTATAGTATAGTATAGTATAGTATAGTATAATATAGTATAGTATGGTATAGTATGGTCCCCTGTAGCTCAGTTGGTAGAGCATGGCGCTTGCAACGCCAGGGTTGTGGGTTCATTTCCCACGGGGGGCCAGTATGAAAATGTATGCACTCACTAACTGTAAGTCGCTCTGGATAAGAGCGTCTGCTAAATGACTAAAATGTAAATGTATATTGAAGTATAGTATAGTACAGTGTAGTATATTATAGTATGGTATAGTATAGCATAGCATAGTTGACATGAGAATTGTGTTATCTCAATGGCTGAAGTCAAACACTTCTTAAATCTTTGAATAATTCCCAGAGGTGTAAATCTCTAGTTTAAATAAATTAAACAAAGACCACTTACTGCAATGGTCAGTCTTTATTCATTGAGAGTGCTCTGAAAATCATACAATGCACAACATGTTTTATACCTCTACTACATCCCTAAGTGGCCCAATGAGAAAGCTCCTAGCCCATATTTAGGCAACTGTCACATTTCTCCGTAAGCTTGCTGTCTTGTTCGTTCATGAATGGGTCAGACCAAGGTGCAGCGTGATATGCATACATGTTTATTAGAACCAAGTAAACAACTACAAAACAACAAACGAAACGTGAAGTCCAAGGTACACAAACAACATACCTAACACGGAACAAGATCTCACAACCCACTAGTGCCAATAGGCTGCCTAAGTATTGTCCCCAATCAGAGACAACGAGAGACAGCTGCCTCTGATTGGGAACCACACCGGCCAACATAGATCTACACAAACTAGACCCTATACAACATAGACAATCACAACATAGAAAATCACACCCTGACTAAAAAAATAAGAGTCCCCAGAGTCAGGGCATGACAGTACCCCCCCCCCCCCCCCCCCCCACAACCTTTACTTAACAGGGTAGGGGCCGGGTGGGCATTACGCCTCGGAGGCGGATCCGGCTCCGGGCGTGACCACCACCTATTCTCCTCCTCCCTGCTGCGCCCCTGGTCTGGTCTGGACCTCGGCGTGCTGCTTCCCCTCTCCTTCCTCCCACTATACTCCAAGCCCTATCTGGACCCTGGTGTGGGAGACCCCGAACCTGGAGAGGGGCTGACGTCTGGGTCTGGACTGGAGCCGCTGACCGGAGCTGGACCGGGCACCGGTGGAGCGGACTGCTCAGGCTCCGGACTAAGAGCCGCTGACCGGAGCTGGACTCGGCACCGGTGGAGTGGACTGCTCTGGCTCCGGAGTGGAGCCGCTGACCGGATCTGGACTGGACCCCGGTGGAGCGGACTGCTCTGGCTCCGGAGTGGAGCCGCTGACCGGAGCTGGATCAGGCACCGGTGGAGCGGACTGCTCTGGCTCCGGAGTGGAGCCGCTGACCGGAGCTGGACTGGACCCCGGTGGAGTTGACTGCTCTGGCTCCGGAGTGGAGCAGCTGACCGGAGCTGGATCAGGCACCGGTGGAGCGGACTGCTCTGGCTCCGGACTGGAGCTGCTGACTGGTGCCGGACCAGGCACCGGCGGAACGGGCACGGGCCGTGCCGGACTGGACACACTCACCACTGGTCTGGTGCGAGGAGCAGGCACGGGCCGAACCGGACTAGGAACACGCAACACTGGCTTGGTGCGAGAAGCAGGAGCAGGCCGGGCCGGGCTGGCGACGCGCACCACTGGCTTGGTGCGAGGGACAGGAACAGGCCGGACCGGGCTAGCGACACGCACCACTGGCTTGGTGCGAGGGGCAGGAACAGGCCGGGCTGGCGACGCGCACCACTGGCTTGGTGCGAGGGGCAGGAACAGGCCGGGCCAGGCTGGCGACGCGCACCACTGGCTTGGTGCGAGGGGCAGGAACAGGCCGGGCCGGGTTGGCGACGCGCACCACTGGCTTGGTGCGAGGGACAGGAACAGGCCGGACCGGGCTGGCGATGCGCACCACTGGCTTGGTGCGAGGGACAGGAACAGGCCGGACCTGGCTGGCGACGCGCACCACTGGCTTGGTGCGAGGGACAGGAACAGGCCGGACTGGGCTGGCGACACGCACCACTGGCTTGGTGCGAGGGGCAGGAACAGGCCGGGCCTGGCTGGCGACGCGCACCACTGGCTTGGTGCGAGGAGCAGGAATGGGCCGAACCGGACTGCGAAGGCGGACTGGAGGTCTGGAGCGGAGAACTGGCACAACCCGTCCTGGCTGGCTACCCACTTTCGCACTACACGTGCGGGGCGCTGGCACAGGACGCACTGGGCTGTGCACGCGTACTGGCGATACAGTACGTAGAACCGGCGCAGGATATGCAGGACCGAGGAGGCGTACTGGAGACCAGGAGCGTTGAGCCGGCACACCCCGTCCTGGCTGGATGCCCATCTTTGCACGGCACGTGCGTGGTGCTAGCTCCGCATAACACGGAGCCTGCCCAGTCACACGCCTCCTCGCGTGAGTACGGGGAGTTGGCTCTGCTCTAACACTAGGCTCCGCCAACCACCCTTTTAGCCCCCCCAAAAAAATGTCTTGGGGCTGTCGCTCGGGCTTCTTCCTCGGCCGGCGCCTTCTGCGTTGCCGCTGCTCCTCTCTATACCGCGCCTCCACTGTCTCCTCCCAAGGACGGCGATCCATCCCAGCCTGAATCTCCTCCCATGTCCAGGAACCATTTCCTTCCAGGATCTCCACCCATGTCCAGGCTGTCTGCTCCTGGACACGCTGCTTGGTCCTCGTTTGGTGGGATCTTCTGTCACGTTCGTTCATGGACGGGTCAGACCAAGGCGCAGCGTGATATGCATACATGTTTATTTGAACCAAATAAAAAACAACAAAACAATAAACGAAACGTGAAGTCCAAGGTACACAAACAACATACCTAACACGGAAGAAGATCCCACAACCCACTAGTGCCAATAGGCTGCCTAAGTAAGGGCCCCAATCAGAGACAACGAGCGACAGCTGCCTCTGATTGGGAACCACACAGGCCAACATAGATCTATACATTCTAGAATGTACAACATGGACAAACACAGAAAGGAAAATACACACCCTGACTCAACATACAAGCGTCCTCTGAGTCAGGGCGTGACACTTGCACAGCAACCTAGTTGTTTCTTCCTGTATCTATTTCACACTGGTTTCAGAAGACACAAATACTCTGTTGCTGGACAAATATGTATCTTATACAGGCACATACGGTGGGGACATGCTTCTCAGTGTCTAGTTTCACATCCTGTTTTCTGTTATTGGTTTCACAGTTGCACTCTGCTTGCATAGATATAAAAATAAGCCAAAGCCCTTGTTTTACTTCTAACTAAGCTTAACACATTATTAGATTATAGTCTTATTATTCTTAATACATTTCACACCGTTATATATTGACAGGGTGGAATATTTAGTCACTACATTTTAATTATCCTATCAATAGTATAATATGGTATAGTATGGTATGTTATGGTATAGAAAATTATAGTTTGGTATAGTATAGTATAGTATAGAATAGTACAGCACAGTACAGTACAGTACAGTACAGTACAGTATAGTATAGTATACCATGGTATGGTTTTGTATGTTATGGTATAGTATGGTATAGTATGGTATAGTATGGTATAGTATGGTATAGTATGGTATAGTATGGTATGGTATGGTATGGTTTGGTATAGTATAGTATAGTATAGTATAGTCTGGTATAGTATAGTATGGTACACTCTAGTCTATGCAAATGTATTTAAATAATTTGCCTATCAAAGTGTAGGTGAAACTGTATATGCGTATTGGCTACAGCCTCACATGCCCACACCAATGCTGACATGAGAAAATGTTGCCAAACTTTACTAAAACTTTTAATTACACACATATATGTAGTTGAAGTTGGAAGTTTACATACACTTATGTTGAAGTCATTAAAAGTTGTTTTTCAACCACTCCACAAATTTCTTGTTGACAAACTATAGTTTTGGCAAGTCGGTTAGGACATCTACTTTGTGCATGACACAAGTCATTTTTCCAACAATTGTTTACAGAGATGATCTACCTTAAAATTCACTGTATCACAATTCCAGTGGGTCAGAAATTTACATACACTAAGTTGACTGTGCCTTTAAACAGCTTGGAAAATTCCAGAAAATGATGTCATGGATTTAGAAGCTTCTGATAGGCTAATTGACATAATTTGAATCAATTGGAGGTGTACCTATGGATGTATTTCAAGGCCTACCTTCAAACTCAGTGCCTCTTTGCTTGACATAATGGGAAAATCAAAAGAAATCAACAAAACCCTCAGAATTTATTTTGTAGACCTCCACGTTCATCTGTACAAACAATAGTACTCAAGTATAAACACCATGGGACCACGCAGCCGTCATACCGCTCAGGAAGGAGACACGTTCTGTCTCCTAGAGATGAACGTACTTTGGTGCGAAAAGTGCAAATCAATCCCAGAACAACAGCAAAGGACCTTGTGAAGATCTAGATACATTTTCTAACCAGTCTGGATTACAACCAAATTATGACAAATGTACTATATTACGTATTGGATCACTAAAAAATACAATTTCTATATTACCATGTAGTTTACCAATAAAATGGTCTGATGGTGATGTGGATATACTCGGAATACATATCCCAAAGGAAATAAATGATCTCACTTCAATGAATTTTAATAGAAAGTGAGCAAAAATAGATAATATCTTATTACCATGGAAAGGAAAATACCTGTCAATTTGTGGAAAAATCACCCTTATTAACTCTTTGGTATTATCCCAGTTTACCTATTTGCTTATGGTCTTGCCTACGCCTAGCAAACAGTTTTTTAAATTATATGAGAAACAAATATTCAATTTTATTTGGAACGGCAAGCCAGACAAAATTAAAAGGGCATATTTATATAATGAATATGAATTCGGAGGACAGAAATTATTAAATATTAAAGCATTAGACCTATCACTAAAAGCTTTAGTCATACAAAAGTTATACTTAAATCCGAACTGGTTCTCAAGCAAATTAGTAAGATTGTCTCACCCAATGTTCAAGAAAGGCCTTTTTCCCTTTATTCTGATTACAACAACTCATTTGCAGTTATTTGAAAAGGAAATAATCTCCCAAATATCACTATTTCTAAAACAAGCCATAGAAAGTTGGTTGCAATTTCAATTTAATCCTCCAGAAACGACAGAACAAATAATGCAACAAATATTGTGGTTTAATTCAAATATACTAATTGACAAAAAACCTTTATTTTTTGACAGAATGTTTAAAAAAGGTATAATCTTCGTAAATGATATCATCGGTAGGACTGGTGGAGTTATGTCGCACATGCAGCTAACAAAAACATATGGAAATGTCTGCTCTACCCAAAATTACAACCAAATAATTGCAGCCTTAATGCAAAAGTGGAAGAGGAAAGTGGAAGGGGGAGAAAGTAAGGAACTTGTCTGTCGGCCTTGCATTAAAGAACATAATTGTTTAAGGAAAACTGTTATAAATAAAAAAGTATATCAGTTTCACTTAAGGACCAAAGGATTGACAGCCGTCCCATATAGATTGCAAAATAGTTGGGAAGAGATTTTTGACGTACCGATCCCATGGCATAGTGTTTATGAACTGACACGCAAAATGACACCGGATTCAAAAATTAGAATCTTTCAATTTAAATAATTATATAAAATTCTTGCTACCAATAGAATGTTATTTTTATGGGGGATTCAATCTTCCCAGCTCTACAGATTTTGCTGTGAAGAGACAGAATCATTAGATCATTTGTTTAGGTTCTGTCCATTTGTAGCTTATTTTTGGACACAGGTCCAGGAATGGCTAAAGGATTGCAATATTTACCTGGAGCTAACCTTGCAGATAGCATTACTGGGTGATCTGAAAAGTCATAGTCAATCGATCAATAATATAATAATACTTTTAGCAAAAATGTTTATTTTTAATTCACAATCTGTAGAAGCAATGAGAATAGAAAGGTTCAGAACTTTTGTAAAACATCACAGTACAGTTGAAATATATATGGCAAATAGAAATCCTATATGGATGGTGTTAAGAGATAGATGGGAGGTATTGAATAGAGTTGAAGGATGGGACTAATAACAAATAACAACAAATAATAACAAAGACAGCTAATAATGTAAGCATACTGTGTCCATAATAAGTATATAGGTTGTATGTAGGGAGCTTTTGGGAAAGAGCACAGTTAGAAGGATATGGCATATAGAAGCAAACCGGATGGACATCATGAAAATGATCGGAGAGGTTGAGAGTAGAAGAAGTTCAGGAGCAAAAAAAAAAAAAATATATATATATATATATATATATATATATATATATATATATATATATATATATATATATATATAAAAACATCGGGGATTGGAAGTGATGCAGACAATGACATTGATAGAAGATACAATCTATCTGCAATATTAAGCTGATCCATCCCCATTTGCTGCAGTTATTTCCCTCATTAAAATGCAAATCAATTCATAACATTTTTGACATGCGTTTTTCTGGATTTTTTTGTTGTTATTCTGTCTCTCACTGTTCAAATAAACCAACCATTAAAATTATAGACTGAACATGTCTTTGTCAGTGGGCAAACGTACAAAATCAGCAGGGGATCAAATACTTATTTCCCTCACTGTATATATATATATATGTACTATATTACGTATTGGATCACTAAAAAATACAATTTCTATATTACCATGTAGTTTACCAATAAAATGGTCTGATGGTGATGTGGATATACTCGGAATACATATCCCAAAGGAAATAAATGATCTCACTTCAATGAATTTTAATAGAAAGTGAGCAAAAATAGATAATATCTTATTACCATGGAAAGGAAAATACCTGTCAATTTGTGGAAAAATCACCCTTATTAACTAAAAGATTTTAAAACATATTTGATTTGTTTAACACTTTTCTGGGTACTACATGATTCCATATGTGTTATTTCATAGTTTTGATGTCTTCATTATTATTCTACAATGTAGAAAATAGTCAAAATAATGAAACATTTTGACATGTAGAATATATATATATATATATATATATATATATATATATATATATATATATATATATATATATATTCTACATGTCAAAATGTTTCATTATTTTGACTATTTTCTACATTGTAGAATAATAATGAAGACATCAAAACTATGAAATAACACATATGGAATCATGTAGTACCCAGAAAAGTGTTAAACAAATCAAATATGTTTTAAAATCTTTTGACAGATACTGTATATGTACAGTACATATATACCTCAATTACCTCATACCTTTGCAAATCAAATCAAATCAAATCAAATCACATTTTATTGGCCACATGCGCCGAATACAACAGGTGTAGACATTAAAGTGAAATGCTTACTTACAGCCCTTAACCAACAATGCATTTATTGTTTAATAAAATAAGTAAAATAAAACAACAACCAAACAGTGTTGAGAAAAAAAGAGCAGAAGTAATATAAAATAACAGTAGGGAGGCTATATATACAGTGGGGAAAAAAAGTATTTAGTCAGCCACCAATTGTGCAAGTTCTCCCACTTAAAAAGATGAGAGAGGCCTGTAATTTTCATCATAGGTACACGTCAACTATGACAGACAAATTGAGAAAAAAAATTCAAGAAAATCACATTGTAGGATTTTTTATGAATTTATTTGCAAATTATGGTGGAAAATAAGTATTTGGTCACCTACAAACAAGCAAGATTTCTGGCTCTCACAGACCTGTAACTTCTTCTTTAAGAGGCTCCTCTGTCCTCCACTCGTTACCTGTATTAATGGCACCTGTTTGAACTTGTTATCAGTATAAAAGACACCTGTCCACAACCTCAAACAGTCACACTCCAAACTCCACTATGGCCAAGACCAAAGAGCTGTCAAAGGACACCAGAAACAAAATTGTAGACCTGCACCAGGCTGGGAAGACTGAATCTGCAATAGGTAAGCAGCTTGGTTTGAAGAAATCAACTGTGGGAGCAATTATTAGGAAATGGAAGACATACAAGACCACTGATAATCTCCCTCGATCTGGGGCTCCACGCAAGATCTCACCCCATGTGGTCAAAATGATTACAAGAACGGTGAGCAAAAATCCCAGAACCACACGGGGGGACCTAGTGAATGACCTGCAGAGAGCTGGGACCAAAGTAACAAAGCCTACCATCAGTAACACACTACGCCGCCAGGGACTCAAATCCTGCAGTGCAAGACGTGTCCCCCTGCTTAAGCCAGTACATGTCCAGGCCCGTCTGAAGTTTGCTAGAGTTCATTTGGATGATCCAGAAGAGGATTGGGAGAATGTCATATGGACAGATGAAACCAAAATAGAACTTTTTAGTAAAAACTCAACTCGTCGTGTTTGGAGGACAAAGAATGCTGAGTTGCATCCAAAGAACACCATACCTACTGTGAAGCATGGGGGTGGAAACATCGTGCTTTGGGGCTGTTTTTCTGCAAAGGGACCAGGACGACTGATCCGTGTAAAGGAAAGAATGAATGGGGCCATGTATCGTGAGATTTTGATTGAAAACCTCCTTCCATCAGCAAGGGCATTGAAGATGAAACGTGGCTGGGTCTTTCAGCATGACAATGATCCCAAACACACCGCCCGGGCAACGAAGGAGTGGCTTCGTAAGAAGCATTTCAAGGTCCTGGAGTGGCCTAGCCAGTCTCTAGGTCTCAACCCCATAGAAAATCTTTGGAGGGAGTTGAAAGTCCGTGTTGCCCAGCGACAGCCCCAAAACATCACTGCTCTAGAGGAGATCTGCATGGAGGAATGGGCCAAAATACCAGCAACAGTGTGTGAAAACCTTGTGAAGACTTACAGAAAATGTTTCACCTGTGTCATTGCCAACAAAGGGTATATAACAAAGTATTGAGAAACTTTTGTTATTGACCAAATACTTATTTTCCACCATAATTTGCAAATACTTCATAAAAAATCCTACAATGTGATTTTCTGGAAAACAATTTCTCATTTTGTCTGTCATAGTTGACGTGTACCTATGATGAAAATTACAGGCCTCTCTCATCTTTTTAAGTGGGAAAACTTGCACAATTGGTGGCTGACTAAATACTTTTTTTCCCCACTGTATACAGGGGGTACCGGTGCAGAGTCAATGTGCGGGGGCACCAGCTAGTTGAGGTAGTTGAGGTAATATGTACATGTGGGTAGAGTTAAAGTGACTATGCATAAATATTTAACAGAGTAGCAGCAGCGTATAAATATTGCGTGGGGGTGGGGGGGCAGTGCAAATAGTTTGGGTAGCCATGAATAGCTGTTCAGGAGTCTTATGGCTTGGGGGTAGAAGCTGTTAAGAAGTATTTTGGACCTAGACTTGGCACTCCGGTACCGCTTGCCGTGCGGTAGCAGAGAGAACAGTCTATGACTAGGGAGGCTGTAGTCTTTGACAATTTTGAGGGCCTTCATCTGACACCGCCTAGTATAGAGATCCTGGATGGCAGGAAGCTTGGCCCCAGTGATGTACTGGGCTGTACGCACTACCCTCTGTAGTGCCTTGCGGTTGGAGGCCGAGCAGTTGCCATACCAGGCGGTGATGCAACCAGTCAGGATGCTCTCGATGGTGCAGCTGTATAATTTTTTGAGGATCTGAGGACCCATACCAAATCTTTTCAGTCTCCTGAGGGGGAATAGGCTTTGTCGTGCCCTCTTCACGACTGTCTTGGTGTGTTTGGACCATGATAGTTTGTTGGTGATGTGGACTCCAAGGAATATGAAGCTCTCAACCTGTTCCACTACAGCCCCGTCGATGAGAATGGGGGCGTGCTCAGTCCTCTTTTTTTTCCTGTAGTCCACAATCATCTCCTTTGTCTTGGTCAGGTTGAGGGAGAGGTTGTTATCCTGGCACCACACGGCCAGGTCTCTGACCTCCTCCCTAAAGGCTGTCTCATCGTTGTCGGTTATCAGGCCTACCACTGTTGTGTCGTCGGCAAACTTAATGATGGTGTTGGAATCGTGCCTGGCCATTCAGTCATGGGTGAACAGGGAGTACAGGAGGGGACTGAACACGCACCCCTGAGGTGCCCCCGTGTTGAGGATCAGTGTGGCAGATGTGTTTTTACCTACCCTTACCACCTGGGGGCGGCCCGTCAGGAAGTCCAGGATCTAGTTGCAGAGGGAGGTGTTTAGTCCCAGGATGCTTAGCTTAGTGATGAGCTTTGAGGGCACTATGGTGTTGAATGCTGAGCTGTAGTCAATAAATAGCATTCTCACGTAGGTTTTCTTCTTGTCCAGGTGGGAAAGGGCAGTGTGGAGTGCAATAGAGATTGCATCATCTGTGGATCTGTTGGGGCGCTATGCAAATTGGAGTGGGTCTAGGGTTTCTGGGATAATGGTGTTGATGTGAGCCATGACCAGCCTTTCAAAGCACTTCATGACTACAGACGTCAGTGCTACGGGTCGGTAGTCATTTAGGCAGGTTATCTTAGGGTCCTTGGGCACGGGGACTATGGTGGTCTGCTTGAAACATGTTGGCATTACAGACATCAACTCGGTACTGGTAATCTCTGTATATAGTCATGTTATAACCTCGTACCTCTGCACATCAACTCGGTACTGGTAATCTCTGTATATAGTCATGTTATTACCTTGTACCTCTTCACATCAACTCGGTTAATCTCTGTATATAGTCATGTTATTTCCTGGTACCTCGGCACATCAACTCGGTACTGGTAATCTCTGTATATAGTCATGTTATTACCTGGTACCTGTTTAGATTATTTATTTTTGATACAGAATGACAAGCTGACCAACACAATAGGTAGGCTAACTAAAGTTTTTACAATGGGGGATAGTAAATTAGGCTAGTGCTTTTGCTGTTCGTTACTCATCTTGTTGGCTGAGAAAAAGTACATGTGGACATCTTCAATGTGCGCCATTGCATCCCGATGTGTCTGTCTTCACTTCTACTTCGGAGCTGTGATGCCTGAAGGTGTTCACATGCTTCCCAGCCAAAACAGTTCAGAAGAGTTTTTGCATATACAGTATTATGACGACATTTTGTGACATTTTTGTTCGTTTTGGACTTCGTTAAGGGTTTTTTCGAGAAGGGTGCAACTGCAGCCCGCAATTCGGGGCGTTCCTGTATGTGGGTATTTCT
>NC_139988.1:3258394-3345894 GCF_964263955.1 Coregonus lavaretus
GCAGTCACTCTCTGGGCCAGCAGTCACTGTATCGGCCAGCAGACTCTGTATTGGCGAGCAGTGACTGTATGGGCCAGTGCCTAAATCAAGGCGTGATTGATTAGCTAGGCACACACAAACGCCCAAGCCAATACTCTCTCTCTCTCTCTTACTCTCCAATTCTCTCTCTCTCTCTCTCTCTCTTACTCTCTTTTACTTTCTCTCTCTTACTCTCTCTCTCTCTCTCTCTCTCTCTCTCTCTCTCTCCTCTCTCTCTCTCTCTCTCTCTCTCTCTATCTCTATTACTCCACCAGCTCTATCTCTCTTGCTCTCTCTCCCTACTCCCTTTTTATTCTCTCTCTCTTACTCTCTCTCCCACTCTCTCTCTCTCTCTTACTCTCTCTCCCGCTTTCTCTCTCTCTTTTACTCTCTCTCCCCTCTCTCTATCTTACTCTCTCTCTCTCTTACTCTCTTTCCGCCCTCCCGCTCTCTCTCTCTCTCTCTCTCTCTCTCTCTCTCTATTACTCTCTCTCTCTATTACTCTCTCTCTCTCCCGCTCTCTCTTTCATGCCTCTCTTTTTTGCCTACAGAGACAGAGGGAAAGAGAGAGAGTCAGTAATCATTTGCCCATGCTGCTGCCGCTGGTTGTAGTGCTATGTTGGGGAGTATTGGCCTGCAGGACAGAGGGACAGAGGGATTGAGACAGAGATGAGAGAGGGAGAGGGAGAGAGGGGTGGAGAGAGGGGATGGAGAGAGAGGAAAGGAGCGAGGGATGGAGAGATGGATGGAGAGAGAGGGATGGAGAGATAGTGGGAGGGAGGAATGGATGGAGAGATGGTGGGAGGGAGGAATGTATGGAGAGATAGTGGGATGGAGAATGGGAGGTAATGGACAACTGCTGATTGGCCAGAAGTTGACACATGACAACCCCAGCTACCCCAGATACACTGAAATTAGCTCTATTAGTATATATGTTAGGTGTTGCTGTGAGGTTTAGGGTCTGTGTTATAGTGCTCTGTCCTCTGAAATACCCAGTCCATCAGCAACTATAACTATCTGCTAGTGCTCTACTTTTCATGCAGGATATTGAGTCTCATTGTTTGTGGTAAGTTGTTGGATGCATTCACACTTTTATCACAGGATTTTAGTAGGCCATATGACACAGACTGACCAAGTGAAAGCTATGATCGCTTATTGATGTCACCTTTTAAATCCACTTCAATCAATGTAGATGAAGGGGAGGAGACAGGTTAAAGAAGGATTTATAAGCCTTGAGACATGGATTGTGTATGTGTGCCATTCAGAGGGTGAATGGGGCAAGACAAAATATTTAAGTGCCTTTGAACGAGGTATGGTAGTAGGTGCCAGGCGCATCGGTTTGTGTGTCAAGAACTGCAACAGTTTCCCTTGTTTATCAAGAATGCTCCACCACCCAAAGGACATCCAGCCAACTTGACACAACTGTGGTAAGCATTGGAGTCAACATGGGTCAGCATATCTGTGGAATGCTTTTAACACCTTGTAGAGTCCATGCCCCAACGAGTTGAGGCTGTTCTGAGAGCAAAAGGGGTGCAACTCAATATTAGGAAGATGTTCCAAATATTTTGTCCACTCAGTGTATTACCATGTGAAAGTGAAGTGTGTAGGTTTAAATGTGTGTGCATGCAGGTGTCTCTGGTCGTCTGTACGTCTGACTTGCCAATGACTGGCAACTGGAGAGCCCGAGTGAAAGCAGATTGAACGTCAGGGTCTCTGCGAGGTGCGGCTGTGGCAGCTGTTCATTTTCTGCCTGAGGTTGTGTGTGTGTGTGTCCGCTCCGTTGATACCGCTAGCTTTTCTGTTTCCCACATAGAGCGTTTGATTCTATCTGTTCTCATCTACCTGTCCTGGCTGGCAAAGTACCAGGCTGTTGTTATTAATCTGAAATCTGAAAACTGAATCTGAATGCAGAAGTTTAATATATGGATCTTTGGTGAACTTGAAATTAAAGTGTTTAAACTTCATACACAGACCATGAATGAAATATCTATAATTTTGGAACTAAATATATAAATGTTGAATTTTAATATTCAATTTAATTCAAATTTAAATGCATTCAATTGTTTAAAATCACACATGTTCAATTTATGAACTCAATGATTCAAGGTGTACATTGCAAAGCATATTGAATATAAATGCAATTTATTAATACAAATTCAAAATAAGTAAATTCAGATTCAATATCTGGTGCCACTAAAATCACACTGTGGTAACGGTCATAGTAGTTGCCCCGGTAACGTAGGCCAGGGTATCTGTGGCTGACAGGATGTTTGGAAAGGAGCTATTGGAAAGAGTGAATGTTATCTCTCAGCAGACAAACATGGTAGCACGGTGGTGATGACATGGTAGGAGACTATTACTTTGGTATTACTGTAGCAGTAGTAGTGTACCTGCCCTTTTCTCTTTCTCATTTCTGAACTTTCTACACTGAACAAAAATAAAGTAGTGTTGGTCCCATGTTTCATGAGGTGAAATAAATGATCCCAGAAATGTCTCTCAAATGATGTGCACAAAAATTTGTTTTCATCCCTGTTAGTGAGCATTTCTTATTTGCCAAGATAATCCATCCACTTGACATGTGTGTTATATTAAGAAGCTGATTAAACAGCATGAACATTACACAGGTGCACCTTGTGCTGGGGACAATAAAAGGCAACTCTAAAATTTGTCACACAACAAAATGCCACAGATGTCTCAAGTTTTGAGGGAGTGTCCAATTGGCATGCTGACTGCAGGAATGTCCACCAGAGCTGTAGCCAGAGAATTTAATGTTTATTTCTCTACCATAAGCCGCCTCCAACGTCGTTTCTGAGAATTTGGCAGTATGTCCAACGGGCCTCACAACCGCAGACCACGTTTATGGCGTCGTGTGGGCGAGCGGTTTGCTGATGTCAATGTTGTGAACAGAGTGCCCCATGGTGGCAGTTGGGTTATGGTATGGGCAGGCATAAGCTACGGACAACGAACACGATTGCATTTTACAGATGGCAATTTGAATGCACAGAGATAATGTGATGACATCCTGAGGCCCATTGTGAGGCCCATTTTATTTAAGGTATCTGTGACCAACATATGCATATCTGTATTCCCAGTCATGTGAAATCCATAGAATGGGGCCTAATTAATGTATGTAAATTGACTGATTTCCTTATATGAAGTGTAACTCAGTCAAATCTTTGAAATTGCTGCATGTTGTGTTTATATTTTTGTTCAGGATATTTTCTCCTCTCTCTCTCTCTCTCTCTCTCTCTCTCTCTCTCTCTCTCTCTCTCTCTCTCTCTCTCTACAGTATCATCTCCTTCACTATCTGTCTTCTTTTCTCTCACTACCTCTCCTTTCCTTTTCTCTCCTCTCCATCTCTTCTCCTCTCCCCTCCTGTCACGTCTCCTCTACATCTGCTCTCCTCTCCCCTCCTGTCATGTCTCCTCTCCATCTCCTCTCCTCTCCCCTCCCGTCATGTCTCCTCTCCATCTACTCTCTTCTTGTCTCCTCTTCTCTCTTCTTCATCTCCTCTCGTCTCCTCTTCTCTCTTCTCCATCTCCACTCGTCTCCTCTCCTCTATTCCCATCTCCTCTCCCCTCCCCTCCCGTCACATCTCCTCTCCATCTACTCTCTTCTCGTCTCCTCTTCTCTCTTCTCCATCTCCTTTCGTCTCCTCTTCTCTCTTCTCCATCTCCACTCGTCTCCTCTTCTCCCTCTATTCCCATCTCCTCTCCCCTCCCCTCCCCTCCCGTCACGTCTCCTCTCCTCTCGCCTCGTCACGTCTCCTCTTCTCTCCATCTACTCTCCTCTCCTCTCATCTCGTCTCCTCTCCTCTTGTCTCCTCTCGTCTCCTCTACTCTCCGTCTATACTCGTCTCCTCTCCTCTCGTCTCCTCTCGTCTCCTCTACTCTCCTCTCCATCTCCACTCCACTCCTCTCTTCTCGTCTCCACTTCTCTCGTCTCATCTCCTCTTCTCTCGTCTCCTCTCGTCTCCTCTTCTCTCCTCTCCATTTCCACTCCATCTCCACCCCTCTCCTCCCATCTCCTCTTCTCTCTGTCTCCTCTCGTCTTCTCTCCTCTCCATCTAGTCTCATATCCTCTTCTCTCCATCTCCACTCCTCTCATCTCCTCTTCACTCCTCTCCATCTCCACTCCTCTCGTCTCCTTTTCATCTACTCTCCTCTCTTCTCCTCTCGTCTCCTCTTTACATTTACATTTACGTTGTTTAATAGACACTCTTATCCAGAGTGACTTACATTTTCTCTCCATCCCGTCTCCTGTCTTCTCCTCTTGTCTCCTTTTCTCTCTTCTCCATCTCCACTCGTCTCCTCTCTTCTCATCTCCTCTCGTCTCCTCTACTCTCGCCCCATCTCCACTCGTCTCCTCTCCTCTCGTCTCATCTCCTCTCTTCTCATCTCCTCTCGTCTCCTCTACTCTCGCCCCTTCTCCACTCGTCTCCTCTCCTCTCCTCTCATCTCCTCTCATCTCCTCTTCTCTCCTCTCCTCTCCGATCCAGTCCTCTTCCCTCCACTCCTCTACTCTCATCTCCATCTCCACTCCTCTCCTCTTCATCTCCTCTTCTCTCGTCTCCTCTCCACTCCGTCCCTATTGTGTCAGGGCTACAGATAAATGCTGCTTTGGCAGCTCCTGATCTTGGTTGTGTTCCAAATGGCACCCTATTCCCTACATGGTGCACTACTTTTGACCAGATCCCTATGGGACACCCTATGGGACACCCTATGGGACAAACTATGTGCCCTGGTCAAAAGTAATGCACTAGGAGGGAATAGTGTGCCATTTGGGACACAGACTTTGTGTTATTAAAACTGTCCGGACTCAGCCAGGCTGTATTTCCTGGTATTGGTGTGATAGTGGTGGCAGCTGGGATTGCCCTGTTATCGCTGAATGGGCTGTCTATATCATACGAATACTTCTGAGTGAAAAATCAATTCCCCTCTATCAGTGGGAAGGTGTGTGTGTGTGTGTTTGTGTGTGTGTGTGTGTGTGTGTGTGTAAGTGTGTATAAGTGTGTGTGTTCACCTGCGTGTGTGCTTGCCTGTGTGTGTGCCTGTGTGCATGAGTTAGTGCATGTGTTATATCAACTCACCAATGCCACTGGGAAAACAGTTTGAAATATGGGGTGAATCCACGCTGCTTTACAGTGCAGTGCTTACTGAGCAAAACTCTAGTGCACACAGCTCTACACAGCCTATATTAGGAGATGGGGACACTGCCCTCCACACAGCCTATATTAGGAGATGGGGACACTGCCCTCCACACAGCCTATATTAGGAGATGGGGACACTGCCCTCCACACAGCCTATATTAGGAGATGGGGAAATGGGGAATAAAAGTCAGTGAAAGAGAACGTGCTGGACCAGCTTGTTGTATTTTATCACCTTGTCTGTTTATCAAAGTACCTACCCTTTTCTACTGCTCCAGAGATGCCGAGGTCATCTATTTAAGACCAGGAATTAAGGTTCTGAGCAGGTGATAGTACCTACCAAAAAGAGATGGCAAGATAATCACTTAGAGGGTGTGTCTGTGTCTGTGAAAGTTACTCCTCTGGCATTGTTTGAGACATCTCCTCGGTTTATCAAAGTCAGTCAAAGTCTTGAAGACGTTGTGTGGGTGTGTGTTTGAACAGAGACAGATGTCGACTATCTTCCTATTGTGCTCTCTCTGCCTCAACAGGAGAGACAATGAGGGAGAGGAGTTGAGAAATTGAAGATAATGAAAGAGAATAGGGGAGGGAAAAAGGAAAATGACTGAGTGGGAGGAAGGAAAGAATCAGATCAGGAAAGAGATGTCAGTGATGAATCGAAAAGAGGATATAATATAAGGATGCAGAGAGAGAGAGAGAGAGAGAGAGAGAGAGAGAGAGAGAGAGAGAGAGAGAGAGAGAGAGAGAGAGAGAGAGAGAGAGAGAGAGAGAGAGAGAGAGTTCACCAACCTGTTCTACTAACACACTGAAGACTCAGTACTAGAACATCCGTCCAATCAATCAGAATAAACCAAATTACAACACAGTCAAAACAAAACTACATTACTTATTGGGAAGCACAAGAACAAAGTAAAATGCAGTGCTATCTAGCCCTAAATCGACAGTACACCGTGGCAAACTATTTGACCATGGTTACTGATCAAACCTTAGAAAAAACTTGACAAAGTACAGGCTCAGTGAGCAGTGCCTTGCCATTGAAAAGGGTAGACACAGGAAAACCTGGCTCCCTGTAGAGGAAAGGTTGTGCAACCACTGCACCACAGCAGAACCTGAGATAGAGCTGCATTTCCTGACCAAATTTCAAAATTATAAAACAATTAGAGAGTGTAAATTCCCCAAATTTGAAACAGTTTTTCAAGGTTTCAAAGACCTCTCTGGTGAGAATAGGCTACCCGTCCTGATGGGGGAGGACGCAGAGAGCTGTGGGTTGGCAGCGCACTACATTGCTGCCTGCCATAACATGAGGGACAGTGTCTGACAGACCAACCAACCTGCACATGTCCTCTATGTGTAATGAATACTCGGACAGAGTGGTAAGATCCAATCGCAGAATTGCGATGCTTTATTAGAGTACAGACAAGGGAATAGCTTAATCGTAGTCGAGCGGGCTGTGGTCAGAACCGGGCCAGGCAGAGACAGGCAGAGGTACCAAGGGAGCGGGCGTAGTCGTAGTCGAGGGCACAGGCACAGGGTCAGAGTACGGTAATCACTGGGATAAACAAGCAGAGGATTAAGCAATACGGGGAGTCAAACAACAAGGCACAGGTCGGATACACGGGTAATCAAAAACAACAAACTCTCTCTCTCTCTCGGAACAAAACGCTTAGCAAGTCACAATGGAACAATACCTCGCACCGACTGAACTTCTGAGCACACCTTATATCCTACACTAATTACTGACAGGTGTGCTCAGAACTCAGGTGAACCAGATCGAGTCTGATGACTCCCCCTCTCTGTAGATCGGGGAAGTGTCAGACTCTGTCTAGACCCAGCCAACCCCCGATCCCTTACAGTATCCCCCTCCCCAGGGCCGGCTCCTGACGGCCTTCTACCTCTACCGGGTGGTCTTCCTCTGGGTCGGGGTCCTGGATGATCTGGGTGTTCAGCGTGGAAAGTGGCCTTGAGAGCGGGATCCAGTATGTCCTTAGCAGGGACCCAGGACCGTTCCTCAGGTCCATATCCCTCCCAGTCCACGAGATATTCGATGCCCCCTCGTCTCCGTCTTGACTCCAGTATCTCGTGGACTGTATAGGTGGTGTCCTGTTCATCCTCCAGAGGTGGTGTAGTAGGTTGTTGACCGATTGGGGGGTACATCGGGCTATAGTGGACAGGTTTCAACAGGGAGACGTGGAACGTAGGGGTTATCCTGTAGTGTCGGGGAAGTAACAGACGGTAGGTGACAGGGTTAATACGTCTCAGTATTTTGAAAGGCCCGATGTACCTGGGTTGAAGCTTCTTGCAGCTCCGTCGGAACCGCAGGTCCCTGGTAGACAGCCACACTCGTTGCCCGGGTTGATAAGTGGGAGTAGGTCTCCGGCGTCGGTCGGCGTAGGTCTTTTGCTGTTGTGAGGCCTGACTGAGATGTTGATGGGCCGTCTCCCAGACCTGCGCACTCCGACGGAACCACTCGTCCACCGCCGGTACCATCCCTGATGCGGTATCCCACCGGAACAGGGGTGGTTGATACCCTAGAACACACTGGAAGGGCGTTAGGCGTAGGGAGGTGTGAATGAGTGAGTTCTGAGCATACTCTACCCAAGGAAGGAATCGGCTCCACTCTTGCGGCTGCCGCGAACATTGTTGCCGTAGATATTTCCCAATTTCCTGGTTGAGCCGTTCTGTCTGCCCATTGTCCTGGGGATGATATCCGGAGGTTAGGCTAACCGAGATGCCCAAGCGTTCGCAGAAGGCCTTCCATAGCCGGGATACAAACTGGGGTCCCCGGTCGGAAACAATATCCTCCGGGACACCAAACTGCCGGAACACCTGGTTAAACATAGTCTCCGCCATCTGAGTGGCGTTAGGCAAACGGGTCATGGGTACTAACCGGCACATCTTGGAAAATCGATCGATGACCACGAGAATTACAGTATGGCCCTCTGATTCTGGTAGATCTGTAACAAAGTCCATTGCAATGTGCGACCAGGGTCGTTGAGGAGTTGGCAATGGCATCAGCTTACCCTCCGGTAGTGCACGAGGTACCTTGGACTGAGCACATACTGGACAGGATAAGACATAGTCTCTGACGTCATCTGTGAGGGAATCCCACCAGTATTTTCGGCTGATGAGTCGTGCAGTTCGAGTGATTCCGGGATGACCAGATCCCAGCGACGTGTGGCACCATTCCATCAGTTGAGGTCGAAGCGGAGCTGGTACAAACACCTTTGACTCCGGGGTTTCTGGAGGGGCTGGTTCCGATTGTAGGCTCTCCTGAATAGTGTCATCGATAGCCCACCTCACAGGACCAGCACGGCAACTCATGGGGAGGATAGGTTCTGGTTCCACGGGTCTTTCCGCGCGCTCGAACCGTCGGGAAAGCGCGTCCGCCTTACCATTCTTGGACCCGGGGATATAAGAAACAGTGAATCGGAAACGGTTGAAAAATAAAGACCACCTTGCCTGTCGGGAGTTCAGTCGTTTAGCACTGTGAAGATACTCCAGATTGCGGTGGTCCGTGAGCACTTGGAACGGATGCTCTGCTCCCTCCAACCAATGTCTCCACTCCTCCAGTGCTAACTTCACCGCCAGTAGTTCACAATTACCCACGTCGTAGTTCTGCTCGGCCGAATTCAGTTTTCTTGAAAAGAAAGCACAGGGTCGTGATTTAGGCGGCTCACCTTGGCGTTGGGATAACACGGCTCCCACTCCAACCTCCGAGGCGTGCACTTCCATGATAAACGGCAAGGTAGGGTCCGGCTGACATAAAATAGGAGCGGTGGTAAAGCGTTGCTTCAACGTCTCAAACGCACGCACTGCCCCCTCCGTCCAGTTCAGACCGCGACCCTTGTAGCTGGTCATCGCCGACAGGGGAGCTGCGGTGGTGCTGAAATTACGCACGAACCGTCTATAGTAATTGGCAAACCCCAAGAATCTCTGGAGCTCTTTCACCGTCTGGGGTTGAGGCCAGTCTTGTACCGCTTGTACCTTGGCTTCATCCAGTTTAACCCCGTCGGGAGTGAGTATGGCCCCAAGGAAGGAAATCGTGGTGACATGGAATTCACTCTTTTCTGCCTTCACGAACAGAGAGTGGTGTAGGAGCCGATCCAGAACCTGTCGTACATGGGACACATGTTCACTCAGAGAGTTAGAATAGATTAGGATGTCATCAATGTACACTATCACAAAGCGATCAATCATGTCCCTGAAAATGTCATTCATGAACGCCTGGAATACTGAGGGCGCGTTGGTAAGTCCATAGGGCATGACACAATATTCATAGTGTCCTCGATGGGTGATGAAGGCGGTCTTCCATTCATCCCCTTCTCTAATGCGCACCAGTTTGTACGCACTCCTGAGGTCCAGTTTACTGTAGATAGAGGCCTGCCCCACCTGCTCGAGGGCTGCTGGGATCAAAGGAAGAGGGTAACGATTTTTTATGGTAATATCGTTCAAACCTCGATAGTCTATACAAGGACGAAGTCCGCCATCCTTTTTCTTCACGAAGAAAAAACTGGATGCGGCGGGAGACGTAGATGGGCGAATGGCCCCTTGCTGTAGCGCCTCATCAATATACTTGCTCATCGCTTCTCGTTCCGGCTGTGACAACGGGTAGATTCTTCCACGAGGAGGTGTAGCCCCGGATAGCAGATCAATCGCACAGTCCCAGGCCCGATGAGGTGGTAATACGGTAGCCCTCTCCTTGGAGAACACCTGCGCATAATCCTGGTATTCTGTTGGAACAACAGTAGACACCGCACCCTGCGGATCCTCCACAGTAGACGTTTTGCAAGGTAAATTGAGGCACTCTGCCCTACATACCTCACTCCAAGCAGTGATATCGCCAGATTTCCAGGAGATGACCGGATCATGGGTGACGAGCCAGGGGTGGCCAAGAACTAGCGGCTCCCGTGGAGCGGAGATGACGAACAAAATGATGTCCTCATGGTGTATGGAGCCCACTTGTAACTTGATTACCTCGGTACGGTGCGTAATGAACCCAGTGCCCATGGGCTCACCGTCTAGCGCGTTGACTCGCAGGGGAGGTTGAATTGGGATAAGTTGAACTCCCAATTCCTCAGCGAGACCCATATCCAGAACACTGGCAGCCGCTCCGGAATCAATAAGACCCTCCAACCTGCGCACTTTCTCTCCGACAGATAAGGTAACTGGCACATACATTTGTTTAGATGTAATGTTGAACACTTGAGTCTCACTCACCGGTTTGGCAGTTCCGAGGCGATATCCTGGGTTACGGTTTGGACATACCGGACATTGACGAACGAAATGACCCGACTGACCACAATACAGGCATAGTCCGTCTTGCCGACGTTGTTGTCTCACCGAATCTTGTAGGGGTGACAGTCCCAGTTGCATAGGTTCCTCCTCAGATTCTCTCCTCCGCTCTGTCGATTGCGTAGGACCAGTGACCGAGGGCTCCCGGACTGTGGATACCTTATGTTGCACTATCAGATTATCAATAGAGATGGCTATTTTGATAAACTCATGTAGCACAATGATATCTCCTCGACAAGCCAACTCAGTCTGTACGTCTTTGCGCAACCCTCTTCGGAAAACGGTGAGCAAAGCAGTCTCGCTCCATCCGCTACCGGCTGCTATAGTACGGAACTCCAAAGCGTAGTCGGCTACTGTGCGACGGCCCTGCTGAAGTTCGCATAGTTGGTCTCCCACACTACGCCCAGATACTGGGTGGTCGAACACCTCTTGGAACAGTCTTTTGAACTAAACTTCCGCATTCAACTCGGGGACCTCAGCTGCCCAAAGCGCAGTAGCCCAATCCAGTGCTCTTCCCGTTAGCAGAGAAATCATGAAATCCACCCTGCTACGGTCATCGGGAAACATAGTACGATTATACGACATATACAGGGACGTCTGGAGTAGAAACCCCTGACATTTGCCAGGTTCCCCGTCGTACCTTGTCGGTAGAGAAATCGGAGGTGCATGACGAGGACTGACCGTGCTCGGGTTGGTGCCTTCAGCCGCACCAGCGTTGAGTAGTTGCAGGAGTTCATCCATCCGTTTCTCCTTTATCTCCCATCGCCTCTGTAATTCCGCTGGATCCATGGTATTGGCGAGGTATTCTGTAATGAATACTCGGACAGAGTGGTAAGATCCAATCGCAGAATTGCGATGCTTTATTAGAGTACAGACAAGGGAATAGCTTAATCGTAGTCGAGCGGGCTGTGGTCAGAACCGGGCCAGGCAGAGACAGGCAGAGGTACCAAGGGAGCGGGCGTAGTCGTAGTCGAGGGCACAGGCACAGGGTCAGAGTACGGTAATCACTGGGATAAACAAGCAGAGGATTAAGCAATACAGGGAGTCAAACAACAAGGCACAGGTCGGATACACGGGTAATCAAAAACAACAAACTCTCTCTCTCTCTCGGAACAAAACGCTTAGCAAGTCACAATGGAACAATACCTCGCACCGACTGAACTTCTGAGCACACCTTATATCCTACACTAATTACTGACAGGTGTGCTCAGAACTCAGGTGAACCAGATCGAGTCTGATGACTCCCCCTCTCTGTAGATCGGGGAAGTGTCAGACTCTGTCTAGACCCAGCCAACCCCCGATCCCTTACACTATGCTTATTGTTATTGTTATTGTTCAATGGTTATTTTGACCCTTGATCATTGTTGTTACTGTTGTCCCGTTGACGATATTGATTAATATTATTTTAATTATGTTAATATTGTAAATCTCCAAAGTAAGCTTTGGCAATAAGTCATGCCAATAAAACAAATTGAATTGAATTGAATTGAAAATTGAGAGAGATAGAGAGAGAGAGAGAGAGAGAGAGAGAGACAGAGAGCGAGCGAGCGAGAGAAAGAAAAACAGCCCTATTTGGTAAAAGACCAAGTCCATCTTATGGCAAGAACAGCTCAAATAGCAAGAGAAATGACTGTCCATCATTACTTTAAGACATGAAGGTCAGTCAATACGGAACATTTCAAAAACTTTGAAAGTTTCTGCAAGTGCAGTCGCAAAAACCATCAAGCACTATGATGAAACTGGCTCTCATGAGCACCGCCACAGGAAAGGAAGTCCCAGAGTTACTTCTACCGCAGGGGATAAGTTCATTAGAGTTAACTGCACCTCAGACTGCAGCCCAAATAAATGCTTCACAGAGTTCAAGTAACAGACATATCTCATCATTAAATGTTCAGAGGAGACTGCGTGAATCAGGCCTTCATGGTCGAATTGCTTCAAAGAAACCACTACTAAAGGACACCAATAAGAAGAAGAGACTTGCTTGGGCCAAGAAACATGAGCAATGGACATTAGACCAGTGGAAATCTGTCCTTTGGTCTGATGAGTCCAAATTTGAGATTTTTGGTTCCAACCGCCGTGTCTTTTTTATTTTTTATTTTTTTTTGGGGGGGGGGGGGGGGGGGTGGATCAGCTTAATATTGCAGATAGATTGTATCTTCTACCAATGTGATTGTCTGCATCACTTCCAATCCCCCATGTTTTTTATATATATACTCCCCTTTATTACTTTTCAACCCTGCCATTCTTTCCCTACTTGGAGTAAATTTGTGAACAACAATGCCCAGGCCTCTACTTCCGGTCTATACTTACCATCTACACCTTATAGACACAGTTCATTTTAAAATAATTATATTATATATATACAGTGGGGGAAAAAAGTATTTAGTCAGCCACCAATTGTGCAAGTTCTCCCACTTAAAAAGATGAGAGAGGCCTGTAATTTTCATCATAGGTGTCAACTATGACAGACAAATTGAGGAATTAGGCTTTGATGGTAGGCTTTGTTACTTTGGTCCCAGCTCTCTGCAGGTCATTCACTAGGTCCCCCTGTGTGGTTCTGGGATTTTTGCTCACCGTTCTTGTGATCATTTTGACCCCACAGGGTGAGATCTTGTGTGGAGCCCCAGATCGAGGGAGATTATCAGTGGTCTTGTATGTCTTCCATTTCCTAATAATTGCTCCACAGTTGATTTCTTCAAACCAAGCTGCTTACCTATTGCAGATTCAGTCTTCCCAGCCTGGTGCAGGTCTACAATTTTGTTCCTGGTGTCCTTTGACAGCTCTTTGGTCTTGGCCATAGTGGAGTTTGGAGTGTGACTGTTTAAGGTTGTGGACAGGTGTCTTTTATACTGATAACAAGTTCATAACAGGTTCCATTAATACAGGTAACGAGTGGAGGACAGAGGAGCCTCTTAAAGAAGAAGTTACAGGTCTGTGAGTGCAAGAAATCTTGCTTGTTTGTAGGTGACCAAATACTTATTTTCCACCATAATTTGCAAATAAATTCATAAAAAATCCTACAATGTGATTTTCTCGATTTTTTTTCTTCAATTTGTCTGTCATAGTTGACGTGTACCTATGATGAAAATTACAGGCCTCTCTCATCTTTTTAAGTGGGAGAACTTGCACAATTGGTGGCTGACTAAATACTTTTTTCCCCCACTGTATATATATATATATATATATATATAAATATATATATATATATATATATTATTATTATTATTTTTTGCTCCTGAACTTCTTCTACTCTCAACCTCTCTGATCATTTTCATGATGTCCATCCGGTTTGCTTCTATATGCCATATCTTTCTAACTGTGCTCTTTCCCAAAAGCTCCCAACATACAACCTATATACTTATTATGGACACAGTATGCTTACATTATTAGCTGTCTTTGTTATTATTTGTTGTTATTTGTTATTAGTCCCATCCTTCAACTCTATTCAATACCTCCCATCTATCTCTTAACACCATCCATATAGGATTTCTATTTGCCATATATATTTCAACCGTACTGTGATGTTTTACAAAAGTTCTGAACCTTTCTATTCTCATTGCTTCTACAGATTGTGAATTAAAAATAAACATTTTTGCTAAAAGTATTATTATATTATTGATCGATTGACTATGACTTTTCAGATCACCCAGTAATGCTATCTGCAAGGTTAGCTCCAGGTAAATATTGCAATCCTTTAGCCATTCCTGGACCTGTGTCCAAAAACAAGCTACAAATGGACAGAACCAAAACAAATGATCTAATGATTCTGTCTCTTCACAGCAAAATCTGCAGAGCTGGGAAGATTGTATCCCCCATAAAAATAACATTATATTGGTAGCAAGAATTTTATATAATTCTAATAAGATTCTAATTTTTGAATCCGGTGTCGTTTTGCGTGTCAGTTCATAAACACTATGCCATGGGATCGGTACGTCAAAGATCTCTTCCCAACTATTTTGCAATCTATATGGGACGGCTGTCAATCCTTTGGTCCTTAAGTGAAACTTATATACTTTTTTATTTATCACAGTTTTCCTTAAACAATTATGTTCTTTAATGCAAGGCCGACAGACAAGTTCCTTACCTTCTCCCCCTTCCACTTTCCTCTTCCACTTTTGCGGTAAGGCTGCAATTATTTGGTTGTAATTTTGGGTAGAGCAGACATTTCCATATGTTTTTGTTAGCTGCATGTGCAACATAACTCCACCAGTCCTACCGATGATATCATTTACGAAGATTATACCTTTTTTAAACATTCTGTCAAAAAATAAAGTTTTTTTGTCAATTAGTATATTTGAATTAAACCACAATATTTGTTGCATTATTTGTTCTGTCGTTTCTGGAGGATTAAATTGAAATTGCAACCAACTTTCTATGGCTTGTTTTAGAAATAGTGATATTTGGGAGATGATTTCCTTTTCAAATAACTGCAAATGAGTTGTTGTAATCTGAATAAAGGGAAAAAGGCCTTTCTTGAACATTGGGTGAGACAATCTTACTAATTTGCTTGAGAACCAGTTCGGATTTAAGTATGACTGAAGCTTTTAGTGATAGGTCTAATGCTTTAATATTTAATAATTTCTGTCCTCCGAATTCATATTCATTATATAAATATGCCCTTTTAATTTTGTCTGGCTTGCCGTTCCAAATAAAATTGAATATTTTTTTGTCATATAATTTAAAAAACTGTTCGCTAGGCGTAGGCAAGACCATAAGCAAATAGGTAAACTGGGATAAAACTAAAGAGTTAATCAGGGTGATTTTTCAACAAATTGACAGGTATTTTCCTTTCCATGGTAGTAAGATCTTATCTATTTTTGCTAACTTTCTATTAAAATGTATTGTAGTGATATCATTTATTTCCTTTGGGATATCTATTCCGAGTATATCCACATCACCATCAGACCATTTTATTGGTAAACTACATGGTAATGTAAAAATTGTATTTTTTAGTGATCCAATACGTAATATAGTACCTTTGTCATAATTTGGTTGTAATCCAGAGAGGTTAGAAAATGTATCTAGATCCTCTATGAGGCTGTGGAGGGATTCTAGTTGTGGATTTAAAAGAAAACATGAATCATCAACGTACAATGACACCCTTGTTTTTAAGCCCTGGATTTCTAATCCTCTGATATTATTATTGGATCTGATTTTAATAGCTAACATCTCGATGGCCACAATAAATAGATATGCCGATAGTGGACAACCTTGTTTCACTCCTCTTGACAGTTTAAAACTTTCTGAGAAATAGCCATTATTTACTATTTTACACCTAAGTTTACTATACATGATTTTGACCCATTTTATAAGAGATTCTCCAAAATTGAAATGCTCCAGGCATTTATATATAAACCCCAGTCGAACTTTATCAAATGCCTTTTCGAAGTCTGCTATGAATAGCAGGCCTGGTTTCCCATATTTTCCATAGTGTTCTATTGTTTCCAATACTTGCCTTATATTATCTCCAATGTATCTTCCATGTAAAAAACCTGTCTGATTAGAATGAATAATATCCGACAATACCTTTATAATTCTATGCGCCATACATTTTGCTAGGATTTTTGCATCACAACACTGAAGTGTAAGGGGCCTCCAATTTTGTAAATGGACTGGATCTTTATATTTTCCACTTGTATCCTGTTTCAGTAATAATGAGATCAGACCTTCTTCTTGAGTGTCAGATAATCTACCATTTACATAGGAGTGGTTAAAACATGCTAATAACGGTCCTCTTAGTATATCAAAAAAGGTTTGGTATACCTCGACTGGTATGCCATCCAACCCTGGAGTTTTCCCAGACTTAAAGTCTTTAATTGCATCCAGAAGTTCCTCCTCTGTAATTTCACCTTCACATCTGCTGTGTCTTTGTGAGACGCAGAGTAGGTGAACAGATGATCTCCGCATGTGTGGTTCCCACCGTGAAGCATGGAGGAGGAGGTGTAATGGTGTGGGGTGCTTTGCTGGTGACACTGTCGGTGATTTATATAGAATTCAAGGCTATAATTTGTTTTTCAACAGGACAATGACCCAAAACACACCTCTAGGCTGTGTAAGGGCTATTTGATCAAAAAGGAGAGTGATGGAGTGCTGCATCAGATGACCTGGCCTCAACAATCACCCGACCTCAACCCAATTGAGATGGTTTGTGATGAGTTGGACCGCAGAGTGAAGGAAAAGCAGCCAACAAGTGCTCAGCATATGTGGGAACTCCTTCAAGACTGTTGGAAAAGCATTCCTCATGAAGCTGGTTGAGAGAATGCCAAGAGTGTGCAAAGCTGTCATCAAGGCAAAGGGTGGATACTTTGAAGAATCTAAAATCTAAAATATTTTATAGTATTTTTGGTTATTACATGATTCCATATGTGTTATTTCATAGTGTTGATGTATTCACAATTATTCTACAATGTAGAAAATAGTCAAAATAAAGAAAATCCCTTGACTGAGTAGGTGTGTCCAAACGTTTGACTGGTACTGTAAATAATATCCGAAATTGCACTCTATCCCCTAGAATGCCTTCAGAAAGTATTCAGACCCCTTTACTTTTTCCACATTTTGTTGTGTTACAGCCTGAATTTAAAATGGATTAATTGGAAATTATATGTCTCTGGCCTATGCGCAATAAGTGGAATTATGTTTTTAGAAATGTTTAGAAATGTATTAAAAATGAAAATCTGAAATGTCTTGCATCAATAAGTTATGGCAAGCCTAAATAAGTTCAGGAGTAAACATTTGCTTAACAAGTCACTTAATAAGTTGCTTGGACTCACTCTGTGTGCAATAATAGTGTTTAACATGATTTTTGAATGACTATCCACACATACAATTATCTGTAAGGTCCCTCAGTCGAGCAGTGAATTTGAGACATAGATTCAACCATAAAGACCAGGGAGCTTTTCCAATGCCTCGCAAAGAAGGGCACATATTGGTAGATTGGTAAAAAAAAAAAAAAAAAGACATTGAATATCCGTTTGAGCATGGTGAAGTTATTAATTACACTTTGGATGATGTATCAATACACCCAGTCACTGCAACGATACAGGCGTCCTTCCTAACTCAGTTGCCGAAAAGGAAGGAAACCACTCAGGTATTTCACCATGAGGCCAATGGGGACTTTAAAACAGTTACAGAGTTTAATGGTTGTGATAGGAGAAAACTGAGGATGGACGAACAACATTGTAGTTACTCCACAATACCAACCTAAATGACAGAGTGAAAAGAAGGAAGGCTGTACATAAAAAAATATATTCCAAAACATGCATGCTGTTTGCATCAAGGCACTAAAGTAAAACAGCAAAACTCTTATCCAGAGCGACTTACAAATTGGTGCGTTCAACTTATGATAGCCAGTGGGACAACCACTTTTTTTTTATGGGGGTGTGGGGGAGGGGGGGTAGAAGTATTACTTTTATACTATTCCAGGTATTCCTTAAGAGGTGGGGTTTCAAGTGTCAGTGACTCTGCTGTCCTGGCATCGTGGGAGAGCTTGTTTCACCATTGGGGTGCCAGAGCAGCGAATACCTTTGACTGGGCTGAGCGGGAACTGTGCTTCCGTAGAGGTAGGGGGGCTAGCAGGCCAGAGGTGGATGAAAGTAGTGCCCTCGTTTGGGTGTAGGGTCTGATCAGAGCCTGAAGGTAAGGAGGTGCTGTTCCCCTCACAGCTCCGTAGGCAAGCACCATGGTCTTGTAGGAGATGCGAGCCTCAACTGGAAGCCAGTGGAGTGTGTGGAGGAGCAGGGTGACATGAGAGAACTTGGGAAGTTTGAACACCAGACGGGCTGCAGCATTCTGGATAAGTTGTAGGGGTTTAATGGCACAAAGTGTTATGTTTGGGGCAAATACAACACAACACATATTCATAAAACTCTTCATATTTTCAAGAATGGTGGTGGCTGCATCATGTTATGGGTATGCTTATCATTGGCAAGGACTAAAGAGTTTTTTAGGGGTGTGAATACTTATGTAAATGAGGTATTTCTGTATTTCATTTTCAATGCATTTCGACAAAAAAAAATTCACTCTGTCATTATGGGGTAGCTGGGTGAATTAAAACAAATATTTAATCCAGTTTGAATTCAGGCTGTAACACAAGAAAATATGGCGTAAGTCAAGGGGAATGAATACTTTCTGAAGGCACTGTATATACTGTAGTCCACTTCTTTTTCACCAGAGCCCTATGGGTTTCGCTATGGGCACTGGTCCAAGGTAGTGCACTATATAGGGAATAGGTTGCCATGTTGGACGCAGTAAAAATCTTCACCACGTATCTATCCCCCTTAACCCTTACTCTTTCTTGATGCTTTAGAGGAAATTCTGCTTTCAGGTTTATTAAGTCCACACTCAACAAGTCAACCAGACTAGCCATTATTCACACATCTGGGATCTTGTCAGGGTTGTTTTGTGTTTGTGTGGTAGGCATACGGAGCTGTCAGCCCCTGACTGTTCTGTTAACAGTGTGAACCGTGCTCCCTGGCCCACGTCTATGTTGGGGAGACTGCCCAGCACTCAGGAAGGTACAGATTGTAGCAGCGCCACGGAGAGAAAAGCTTCAGAAAATTGCCTTTCTCTCCATGGTCCTGCCCCAGCAAGTGAATAGGTGGAACCAGAGTCTAAAATATTATCCAGTAAAATGTGGTGAATCACTGTGGGGTTGTAGTCTACTGTTGGTTTTAGTTAGGATACTGCGGGTTTGGAGTCTACTGTTGGTCTTAGTTAGGATACTGTGGGGTTGGAGTCTGCTGTTGGTCTTAGTTAGGATACTGTGGGGTTGGAGTCTGCTGTTGGTATTAGTTAGGATACTGTGGGGTTGGAGTCTGCTGTTGGTATTAGTTAGGATACTGTGGGGTTGGAGTCTGCTGTTGGTCTTAGTTAGGATACTGTGGGGTTGAAGTCTGCTGTTGGTCTTAGTTAGGATACTGTGGGGTTGGAGTCTGCTGTTGGTCTTAGGATACTGTGGGGTTGGAGTCTACTGTTGGTCTTAGTTAGGATACTGTGGGGTTGGAGTCTGCTGTTGGTCTTAGTTAGGATACTGTGGGGTTGGAGTCTGCTGTTGGTCTTAGTTAGGATACTGTGCGGTTGGAGTCTACTGTTGGTATTAGTTAGGATACTGTGGGGTTGGAGTCTACTGTTGGTCTTAGTTAGGATACTGTGGGGTTGGAGTCTGTTGTTGGTCTTAGTTAGGATACTGTGGGGTTGGAGTCTGCTGTTGGTCTTAGTTAGGATACTGTGGGGTTGGAGTCTACAGTTGGTATTAGTTAGGATACTGTGGGGTTGGAGTCTGCTGTTGGTCTTAGTTAGGATACTGTGGGATTGGAGTCTGCTGTTGGTCTTAGTTAGGATACTGTGGGGTTGGAGTCTGCTGTTGGTCTTAGTTAGGATACTGTGGGGTTGGAGTCTACTGTTGGTCTTAGTTAGGATACTGTTCTGACTATACAGTATGTCGCCCTGTAACGTCCAACCTGCAGCTAGCGTCCTCCTCTAGGTATCATTTATAACTATGGAAATCCTCTATCCACCTGCCCTCACCAGTCAACTGTAGACAATCCTCTATCAACCTGCCCTATGTATCAATATCAATAGGCGGTGACCCGATCCTGTAGGTTCATGATCTACAACATTCGCAGAGTACGACCCTGCCTTACACAGGAAGCGGCACAGGTCTTTATCCAGGCACTTGTCATCTCCCGTCTGGATTACTGCAACTCGCTGTTGGCTGGGCTCCCTGCCTGTGCCATTAAACCCCTACAACTCATCCAGAATGCCGCAGCCCGTCTGGTGTTCAAACTTCCCAAGTTCTCTCACGTCACCCCGCTCCTCCGCACACTCCACTGGCTTCCAGTTGAAGCTCGCATCTGCTACAAGACCATGGTGCTTGCCTACGGAGCTGTGAGGGGAACGGCACCTCCGTACCTTCAGGCTCTGATCAGTCCCTACACCCAAACGAGGACATTGCGTTCATCCACCTATGGCCTGCTTGCCCCCCTACCTCTGCGGAAGCACAGTTTCCGCTCAGCCCAGTCAAAACTGTTCGCTGCTCTGGCACCCCAATGGTGGAACAAGCTCCCTCACGACGCCAGGACATCGGAGTCACTCACCACCTTCCGGAGACACTTGAAACCCCACCTCTTTAAGGAATACCTTGGTTATGATAACGTAATCCTTCTACCCCCCCTTACCCCACCCCCCCCCCCCAAAAAAAAAAAAATTGTAAAGTGGTTGGCCCACTGGCTATCATAAGGTGAATGCACCAATGTAAGTCGCTCTGGATAAGATTGTCTGCTAAATGACGAAAATGAAAATGAAAAATTAATAGAGACCTGTAGACAATCCTCTATCAATTAAAGAAGATAAACTCTCATTGTTGTTAGAAGTCATGTCTGTAGTCTAGTTTACTACCTTGTTCACTGCCTGTAAGGGCGCTAGTCTCTAAGCAGTGTAGTCTAGTGCACTACCTTGTTCACTACCTGTAATGGTGCCATTCTCTAAACAGTGTAGTCTAGTGCACTACCTTGTTCACTACCTGTAATGGCGCCATTCTCTAAACAGTGTAGTCTAGTGCACTACCTTGTTCACTACCTGTAATGGCGCCATTCTCTAAACAGTGTAGTCTAGTGCACTACCTTGTTCACTACCTGTAATGGCGCCATTCTCTAAACAGTGTAGTATAGTGCACTACCTTGTTCACTACCTGTAAGGGTGCCAGTCTCTAAAAAGTGTGGGTTGTTATAGGATCTCACACATCCTTCACTCCTGGCGTCAATTACTGGTTGAGGCTGCTCTCATAATGAGTATGCACCATTCAATCATTCCTCATTAGACCAATCAATCATCCCTCATTAGACCAAATGTAATCGATTTCCTCTTACTTAAACAATTATAAAGTGTCAATACACGGTCTTGGCCTACCATTCAGTCGCTCCATAGAACGAATTAACAGTCGGTTGTGTCGCAAGTTTCAGCAGAAACTCCATGGATGGCAGCATAGGACACAGGACAATGATAGTAACTGAAGCATGGTGCAAACGATCTCATGACATATTGGTCATTGTTCATTGCCTTTGTTCTGTACAAAGGAGAGGTCACACAACCAAAGTCTCCATACAAGACATAACATTACAGAATCATAACACTCCTACATTTCTGCTAACAATCATGATAATGTTGCACATGAAGAGACCCATGTAGACTAGGTTAATAGAGGAAAGACAGAAGGTGACAGAGGAAAGACAGAAGGTGACAGAGGAAAGACAGAAGGTGACAGAGGAAAGACAGAAGGTGACAGAGGAAAGACAGAAGGTGACAGAGGAAAGACAGAAGGTGACAGAGGAAAGACCGAAGGTGACAGAAGAAAGAAAGAGAGCCATCTGCACAGAGCAGAGATTATGTCAGAAAAGCCTGGTCGGCTCCTCAGAGATGATGACTTTTTCACATCTGTCACTCAGAGCCCACACAATGTCTTCATCTCATCTTCACCATGTCGTCTTTCACCAGAAGGTTGTGTCAACACCACTGTCAGTCAGGTAATTAACGACCATTCGACACGCTGATGTTTGTATGTGTGTGTGTGTGTTTGTGTGGTATGTCCCCTCCGAGGACCCACACCTACAGTGAGGGAAAAAAGTATTTGATCCCCTGCTGATTTTGTACGTTTGCCCACTGACAAAGAAATGATCAGTCTACAATTTTTATGGTAGGTTTATTTGAACAGTGAGAGACAGAATAACAACAAAAAAATCCAGAAAAACGCATGTCAAAAATGTTGTACATTTATTTGCATTTTAATGAGGGAAAAAAGTATTTGACCCCCTCTCAATCGGAAAGATTTCTTGCTCCCAGGTGTCTTTTATACAGGTAACGAGCTGAGATTAGGAGAACACTCTTAAAGGGAGTGCTCCTAATCTCAGCTTGTTACCTGTATAAAAGACACCTGTCCACAGAAGCAATCAATCAATCAGATTCCAAACTCTCCACCATGGCCAAGACCAAAGAGCTCTCCAAGGATGTCAGGGACAAGATTGTAGACCTACACAAGGCTGGAATGGGCTACAAGACCATCACCAAGCAGCTTGGTGAGAAGGTGACAACAGTTGGTGCGATTATTCGCAAATGGAAGAAACACAAAATAACTGTCAATCTCCCTCGGCCTGGGGCTCCATGCAAGATTTCACCTCGTGGAGTTGCAATGATCATGAGAACGGAGAGGAATCAGCCCAGAACTACACGGGAGGATCTTGTAAATGATCTCAAGGCAGCTGGGACCATAGTCACCAAGAAAACAATTGGTAACACACTACGCCGTGAAGGACTGAAATCCTGCATTGCCCGCAAGGTCCCCCTGCTCAAGAAAGCACAAATACAGGGCCGTCTGAAGTTTGCCAATGAACATCTGAATGATTCAGAGGAGAACTGGGTGAAAGTGTTGTGGTCAGATGAGACCAAAATCGAGCTCTTTGGCATCAACTCAACTCGCCGTGTTTGGAGGAGGAGGAATGCTGCCTATGACCCCAAGAACACCATCCCCAAAGTCAAACATGGAGGTGGAAACATTATGCTAAGGACAACTTCACCGCATCAAAGGGACGATGGATGGGACCATGTACCGTCAAATCTTAGGTGAGAACCTCCTTCCCTCAGCCAGGACATTGAAAATGGGTCGTGGATGGGTATTCCAGCATGACAATGACCCAAAACACACGGCCAAGGCAACAAAGGAGTGGCTTAAGAAGAAGCACATTAAGGTCCTGGAGTGGCCTAGCCAATCTCCAGACCTTAATCCCATAGAAAATCTGTGGAGGGACCTGAAGGTTCGAGTTGCCAAACGTCAGCCTCGAAACCTTAATGACTTGGAGAAGATCTGCGAAGAGGAGTGGAACAAAATCCCTCCTGAGATGTGTGCAAACCTGGTGGCCAGCTACAAGAAACGTCTGACCTCTGTGATTGCCATCAAGGGTTTTGCCACCAAGTACTAAGTCATGTTTTGCAGAGGGGTCAAATACTTACAGTGGGGGAAAAAAGTATTTAGTCAGCCACCAATTGTGCAAGTTCTCCCACTTAAAAGATGAGAGAGGCCTGTAATTTTCATCATAGGTACACGTCAACTATGACAGACAAAATGAGAATTTTTTTTCCAGAAAATCACATTGTAGGATTTTTTATGAATTTATTTCCAAATTATGGTGGAAAATAAGTATTTGGTCAATAACAAAAGTTTCTCAATACTTTGTTATATACCATTTGTTGGCAATGACACAGGTCAAACGTTTTCACACACTGTTGCTGGTATTTTGGGCCATTCCTCCATGCAGATCTCCTCTAGAGCAGTGATGTTTTGGGGCTGTCGCTGGGCAACACGGACTTTCAACTCCCTCCAAAGATTTTATGTGGGGTTGAGATCTGGAGACTGGCTAGGCCACTCCAGGACCTTGAAATGCTTCTTACGAAGCCACTCCTTCGTTGCCCGGGCGGTGTGTTTGGGATCATTGTCATGCTGAAAGACCGAGCCACGTTTCATCTTCAATGCCCTTGCTGATGGAAGGAGGTTTTCACTCAAAATCTCACGATACATGGCCCCATTCATTCTTTCCTTTACACGGATCAGTCGTCCTGGTCCCTTTGCAGAAAAACAGCCCCAAAGCATGATGTTTCCACCCCCATGCTTCACAGTAGGTATGGTGTTCTTTGGATGCAACTCAGCATTCTTTGTCCTCCAAACACGACGAGTTGAGTTTTTACCAAAAAGTTCTATTTTGGTTTCATCTGACCATATGACATTCTCCCAATCCTCTTCTGGATCATCCAAATGCACTCTAGCAAACTTCAGACGGGCCTGGACATGTACTGGCTTAAGCAGGGGGACACGTCTGGCACTGCAGGATTTGAGTCCCTGGCGGCGTAGTGTGTTACTGATGGTAGGCTTTGTTACTTTGGTCCCAGCTCTCTGCAGGTCATTCACTAGGTCCCCCCGTGTGGTTCTGGGATTTTTGCTCACCGTTCTTGTGATCATTTTGACCCCACGGGGTGAGATCTTGCGTGGAGCCCCAGATCGAGGGAGATTATCAGTGGTCTTGTATGTCTTCCATTTCCTAATAATTGCTCCCACATTTGATTTCTTCACACCAAGCTGCTTACCTATTGCAGATTCAGTCTTCCCAGCCTGGTGCAGGTCTACAATTTTGTTTCTGGTGTCCTTTGACAGCTCTTTGGTCTTGGCCATAGTGGAGTTTGGAGTGTGACTGTTTGAGGTTGTGGACAGGTGTCTTTTATACTGATAACAAGTTCAAACAGGTGCCATTAATACAGGTAACGAGTGGAGGACAGAGGAGCCTCTTAAAGAAGAAGTTACAGGTCTGTGAGAGCCAGAAATCTTGCTTGTTTGTAGGTGACCAAATACTTATTTTCCACCATAATTTGCAAATAAATTCATAAAAAATCCTACAATGTGATTTTCTGGATTTTTTTCTTCAATTTGTCTGTCATAGTTGACGTGTACCTATGATGAAAATTACAGGCCTCTCTCATCTTTTTAAGTGGGAGAACTTGCACAATTGGTGGCTGACTAAATACTTTTTTCCCCCAATGTATTTCCCTCATTAAAATGCAAATCAATTCATAACATTTTTGACATGCATTTTTCCTGATTTTTGTTGTTGTTATTCTGTCTCTCACTGTTCAAATAAACCTACCATTAAATTATAGACTGATCATTTCTTTGTCAGTGGGCAAACGTACAAAATCAGCCGGGGATCAAATACTTTTTTCCCTCACTGTAGGTGTTTGTGTGTGTGTGTTGTGTTTGTGTGTACGTGTGTGTGCATGGGTGTGTGTGTGTGTCCCTCCGAGGACTCACACCTAGGTGTTCCCGACTGCAGTCAAACATAATGACAGTGAGAACATGCCATTTTCATTAAGCTGATGACAGTGAGAACATTATATATTCATTACAGTGACAATTTGGGATGCTCGTATCAAGTCCTAGCTTGAAGTTATGTTGTTTCAATGTGTCTCAAGGGAAAATCTCCTTTACGTCCGTTGGTGAAGATGACAAGGTTGTTTTTATTGAAGAGAAGAGAGAGAAATAGAGAGAGAGAGAGAGAGAGAGAGAGAGAGAGAGAGAGAGAGAGAGAGAGAGAGAGAGAGAGAGAGAGAGAGAGAGAGAGAGAGAGACAGAGACAGAGACAGAGACAGAGAGAGAGTGAACTCTACCGTCTGCACCACCTTGTAGTGTGATAATGATTTTCGAGGTAGGTTCAAGTCTGGTTCAATTGTCTCTAATGTCTGGTACATCGGTGGACTTTCATGTCTACTCACCGACTCTAGTGGACACCCAGCACTTCTCCCTACTCTCTGTTAGAGAGGAGAGACACTCCATCCCTACTGTCTGTAAGAGAGGAGAGACACCCATCACTAAGCCATGATCAATTACCAGTGTGAAGCCATAACCAGTTTCCTGTGTGAAACAATGACCAGATTCCTGTGTGAAACCATGACCCGTTCCCTGTGTGAAAACCATGACCAGTTCCCTGTGTGTGAAACCATGACCCGTTCCCTGTGTGAAACCATGACCAGTTCCGTGTGTGAAACCATGACCAGTTCCGTGTGTGAAACCATGACCCGTTCCCTGTGTGAAACCATGACCAGTTCCCTGTGTGTGAAGCCATGACCAGTTCCGTGTGTGAAACCATGACCAGATTCCTGTGTGAAGCCATGACCAGTTCCCTGTGTGAAACCATGACCAGTTCCGTGTGTGAAACCATGACCAGTTACGTGTGTGAAACGATGACCAGTTCCGTGTGTGAAACCATGACCAGTTCCGTGTGTGAAACCATGACCAGTTCCGTGTGTGAAAACCATGACCAGTTTCCTGTGTGAAACCATGACCAGTTTCCTGTGTGAAACCATGACCAGTTCCGTGTTTGAAGCCATGACCAGTTCCGTGTGTGAAACCATGACCAGTTCCGTGTGTGAAGCCATGACCAGTTACGTGTGTGAAACCATGACCAGTTCCGTGTGTGAAGCCATGACCAGTTCTGTGTGTGAAACCATGACCAGTTCCGTGTTTGAAGCCATGACCAGTTCCGTGTGTGAAACCATGACCAGTTCCGTGTGTGAAGCCATGACCAGTTCTGTGTGTGAAACCATGACCAGTTCCGTTTGTGAAACCATGACCAGATTCCTGTGTGAAACCATGACCAGATTCCTTTGTGAAACCATGACCAGATTCCTGTGTGAAACCACCCACAATATATTCTCACTGAAACGGTTATTCAGAGAACAGGTGCTGTAGGATGTGTTAATCACTGTCATCTCTACTCGTCAAAGACACAGGGTGCTTCCCTGTTCCCTATAGAGTGCACTACTTTTGACCAGAGCCTTTTGGGCCTTGTGTGCCCTGGTCAATAGTAGTGCTCTAAATAGTGAATAGGGTGTCATTTGAGATTCATCCAAGGTGTTGAGAAGAAGAAAGATACATCATTTCATTGGTGCAATAAAATTGAATTGAGAGTCGTTGTGGCCATGTGCCAGTGAAAAGTGAGAACATGTTAATCTGGTGTTTTTTCAGGGAGCTGTCACCACTAATTCCCAGGTGTTTTGATCTTGCTAAGCCAAACCCTTCAAAGCTGTTATCATACAGTAGTTATCTGTTACACTTCTTTACATCATAAATGTTCTCTCTGTTCCCCTCTGTTCTGACTGTTACCCTCTTTCCCCCTCTGTTCCTCTCTGTTCTGACTGTTACCCTCTTTGCCCCTCTGTTCCTCTCTGTTCTGACTGTTACCCTCTTTCCCCCTCTGTTCCTCTCTGTTCTGACTGTTACCCTCTTTGCCCCTCTGTTCCTCTCGGCAGGGAGGGAGGGAATGAGCGGCACATAGACAGACAGAGAGACAGACAGAGAGACAGAGAGACAGACAGAGAGACAGACAGAGAGACAGACAGAGAGACAGACAGACAGAGAGATATACAGAGAGACAGGCAGAGAGACAGACAGAGAGACAGAGAGACAGAGAGACAGAGACAGAGAGACAGACAGACAGACAGAGAGACAGACAGAGAGACAGACAGAGAGACAGAGAGACAGAGAGACAGAGAGAGAATGAGAGGCACAGAGGATTAGAGGCACAGATAAAAAGGGAGAGAGAGGCAGAGAGAGGCTAAGGGAAAGAGAGAGAGGGAGAAGGCAGAAAGAGAGGGAGATAGAGGGGCAGAGATAATGGCGTTGCTACTAATACATGGAGCTGAAGGGAATAATGTTTGGGAGCTATGGAATAAAAGGACAAACATAAAAAGAAAAGTCCATGAACTTGATTGTTGCATTCCTCAAAACCTCTTTGATTGATGGTAGCAATTTTAAGGCTTGGCAGCCTCCCAGTTCCTATGAAAAATATTAGAAACAAGAAATGAGCACTCTCTTAAATTATTCCCTCCGATTCTCTGTACCCCCATCCTTCTCCAGTAAGTGCTAAGAGAAACTTTGTCTGCTCGGGCTCGATCAGCGCTACTGTAGATGCTTATGCAGGTATAAAAAGACAACAGAAAATGTAACTACCAGACAACCAGTGGTATTAGAGCCTCAAACCAAGCAGTAATGCCCCTCCATTTTGAGAACCCTCATTGATATTCTACTATGCACTCATGAACACGTGTTTTTTCAGTAGTGTTGCTTGACTTCAACGGTATCATTCATGGAAAATCCCTACTGTTAATGAGGAGGCGTTGCTTGACTTCGACAGTATCATTCAGGAAAGCCCTACTGTTAAAGCCCTACTGTTTTATCATTGGGCAATGCCTGAGAGGTGGTTTCAAGGGTTGTCTCATTACAACCTACAGGTAACATCCAAAATAAAGGCAACACCAACATGAAGTGTCTTAATAGGGCGTTGGGCCACCACGAGCCAGAACAGCTTCAATGCTCCTTGGCATAGATCCTACAAGTGTCTGGAACTCTATTGGAGGGATGTGTCACCATTCTTCCACAATAAATTCCATCATTTTTTGCTTTGTTCATGGTGGTGGAAAACGCTGTATCAGGTGCCGCTCCAGAATCTCCCATAAATGTTAAATTGGGTTGAGATCCGGTGACTGAGATGGCCATGGTACTGTATATGGTTTACATCTTTGTCGTGCTCATCAAACCATTCAGTGCACTCATGCCTTGTGGATGGGGGCATTGTCATCCTATGGGGGCATAGCCATGGTAGGCAAAATAATGCCATGCCTAGCATTTTTATACATGACCCTAAGCATGATAGGATGTTAATTGCTTAATTAGCTCAGGAACCACACATGACTGGAAGCACGTACTTTCCATACACTTTGTATCCCTCATTTAAGTGTTTATTATTATGGCAGTTACCTGTACTTTTCCAGTGTAGCTCTGGCCGCGGCAATAGATCGAAATCCCGGACAATGTTGGGGATACCTGGGTGTCCAGGGGCAAGGGATGTGTGCGCCCAGGTCAACAGCCGATCCCTTACCTCATAGGGGACCAAGGTGTGCTCCGGAGGGCAGGTAGTAGGTGTGGGTTCCCTTTCCAGAGCCTGGCGGATATCCACGTCTACGTCCCAAAGCACGGGGGCAACAGGAGGGCAGAATGATGGGCTCACTCAGGACTGCAATATCTCCTGAATCGTGGAGACGGGACAGGGCATCGGCTTTGATGTTCTTTGAACCTGGGCGATATGACAGGGTGAAGTTGAATCAAGTGAAGAAAAGGGCACACCTTGCTTGCCGTGGGTTCAGCCACCTTGCTGTCCGTATGTACTCCAGGTTCCGATGGTCGGAGAGGATGAGAAATGGGTCCTTGGCAGTGTCTCCACTCCTCTAATGCCAACTCAATGCCAGGAGCTCCTGGTTGCCGACATCATAGTTCCTCTCTGTAGGAAACAGTTTCTTAGAGTAGTATGCACACAGATACAATTTCTGTGGGTTACCTTGGCATTGGGACCGGACGGCTCCCATGCCCACTTCTGAGGTGTCCACCTCCACCACGAAGGGCAGCGTAGATTCTGGGTTTTTCAGCAACGGGGCGTAGGCGGAAGGCCTCATCGGCTGCAGGACTCCACACCAACTTACGGGGACCGCCCTTGAGGAGAGAGGTGAGAGGAGAGAAGATGGAGCTGAAGTTTTTAATGAAGTGCCGGTGGAAGTTGGCAAACCCCAAAAAACGTTGTAGTCCCTTTACGGTGGTTGGGATTGGCCATGACGTGACAGCCTCAACCCTCCTCTCATCCATCACCACTCCCTGTGGGCTGATCCGGTATCCCAAGAAGGAGACAGCGACCTGATGGAACTGGCACTTCTCCGCTTTTCCATAAAGGTGGTTCTCCAGGAGGCATCCCACAACTACTCGGACATGGGCGATGTGATACTCCAAGGTGGCCGAGTAGACCAGGATGTCGTCGATATACACGACCAACTGGCGCCCGAGCATGTCCCGGAAGACCTCGTTCACTAATGCCTGGAACACCGACGGAGCATTGGCTAATCCATAAGGCATCACCAAGTACTCGTAGTGCCCAGACATCGTGCTGAAGGCCGTTTTCCATTCATCCCCCTCCCGGATGCGGATCAGATTATAGGCACTCCGCAGGTCCAGTTTAGTAAAAAAAAACGGGCCCCGCGGAGCTCTCCGATGGTAACCGGCACCAACGGGAGAGGGTAGTGGTACTTGGTGGTGATGGAATTGAGGCCTCTGTAGTCGATGCATGGACGTAAACCTCCATCCTTCTTGGCCACGAAGAAGAAGCCTGCTAACGCAGGGGAGGTGGATGTGTGGATGAAACCCTGTTGGAGAGCCTCCTGGATGTACTCCTCCATGGCCTCAGTTTCAGCCACCGACAGAGGGTAGACATGGGCGGCGGCGCAGAGCCTGCAAGCAGGTTGATGGCACAGTCCCAGGGGTGATGAGGAGGGAGACAGGCGGTGCGGGTCTTGGAGAAAACCTCCCGGAGATCCTGGGATGTCGGGCTGGAGGGAAAACCACAGGGTAAGGGAAGCAGGTCTTCCGGCATCCAGGTGCCCAGGCAGTGATTTTCATCCTCGACCAGGAGATGGTGGGGTCATGACGTTGGTGCCACGGGAGGCCGAGGTTGACTTTGTGTACGAGATTATGAGGAAGGAAAGGCTTTCCTGGTGCAGGGGCCCCACGGTGAGGGTGAGGGGTGCTTTGATGTGTGTGATTGTGCCGGATCCCAATGGTCGATTATCCAGGGCTTGGACCGGAAAAGGAGAGCGGGTACGAGGTGATGTTCAGGGAAGAGGCAAGGGCCTGGTCGATAAAATTCCCTGCGGCACCAGAGTCCACTAGAGCTGTAGAGACAACACCTGAGGGACAGCCAACCAGTGAAATCGAAACCAGGAACTGTTTGCTGGAAAGCGATGATGATGGAATACTCATGCCTACCCGGGGAGACGAATGGTCACAGGGCTGCTCCTGTGTCCCCCGGGTTGGCACGCACCGGACACTGCTGAAGCTGGTACCCCTCATGACCGCAATAGGAACAGAGCCCCAGCTGTCTCCGACGCTGCCGCTCTGCCGCGGAGAGGTGTGTGGCCCCTACCTCCATGTGTTCAGGCTCTGGTGTGTGTAATGATGGGGAGCAGGTGTGTGTAATGATGGGGAGCAGGTGTGTGTAATGATGGGGAGCAGGTGTGTGTAATGATGGGGACCAGGTGTGTGTAATGATGTTGAACAGGTGTGCGTAATGATGGGGACCAGGTGTGCGTAATGATGGAGAGCAGGTGTGCGTAATGATGGGGACCAAGTGTGTGTAATGATGGGGACCAGGTGTGCGTAATGATGGAGAGCAGGTGTGCGTAATGATGGGGACCAAGTGTGTGTAATGATGGGGAGCAGGTGTGTGTAATGATGTTGAACAGGTGTGTGTAATGATGGGGACCAGGTGTGTGTAATGATGGGGACCAGGTGTGTGTAATGATGGGGACCAGGTGTGTGTAATGATGGGGACCAGGTGTGTGTAATGATGGGGAGCAGGTGTGTGTAATAATGGGGACCAGGTATTTGTAATGATGGGGACCAGGTGTGCGTAATTATGATTGCCAGGGCCGGTGGTTAGTAGACTGGCGACGTCGAGCGCCGGAGCGGGAGACTGGAAGTAGGCGTGACAACCACTGGATAACTGCCAAATGTTTGCATACTCATTCAGCTGCAGTGTGATGTATGTACGGTTGTGTTGCTATTGTTCCACTAGCCTTGGACTAAGAATACACCCGCTTATACATGTTGATAAATGAATTGATAAATGAACACATGAAAGATAGCACTTATTAATGTTTAAGAAAGAGCTGCTAATTACACAATGAATAAAATATGGGCCATCTGTAGATCTGGAATCAACTGGTTTGGGGGGGTTGTGTGTGTGTGTAGACTACTGAGTCTCCTTTATCCAACCCTTATCACCCTGCCACCCTGACCATGGCAAAGTGGCACACACACACACACACACATTTACATATACATTTTAGTCATTTAGCAGACGCTCTTATCCAGAGCGACTTACAGTTAGTGAGTGCATTCATTTTCATACTGGTCCCCCGTGGGGACACACACATCAATGGATGTCACCACAGAAAAACTCTGTCATGTCAGCTTTTAAACCACCACCTAGAGGCTCAGTTCAGTCGGTGACTGCATCCTAAATTGCACCCTACTCCCTATAGTGCATTACTTTTGAATTGATCAATTAACAATAGTAGTGCACTATAAATGGAATAGAGTGTCATTTGGGACTTATGTGATTGTGTCACAGTGAATGTAATATATCATTATAATTATAATATAATATACACTACCATTCAAAAGTTTGGAGTCAGTTAGAAATGTCCTTGTTTTCGAAAGAAAAGCAATTTGTTTGTCCATTAAAATAATATCAAATGGATCAGAAATACAGTGTAGACATTGTTAATGTTGTAAATGGCTATTGTAGCTGGAAACGGCTGATTTTTTATGGAATATCTACATAGGCGTACAGAGGCTCATTATCAGCAACCATCAGTCCTGTGTTCCAATGGCACGTTGTGTTTGCTAATCCAAGTTCATCATTTTAAAAGGCTAATTGATCATTAGAAAACCCTTTTGCATTTATGTTAGCACAGCTGAAAACTGTTGTGCTGATTAAAGAAGAAATAAAACTGGCCTTCTTGAGACTAGTTGAGTATCTGGAGCATCAGCAATTGTGGGTTCGATTACAGGCTCAAAATGGCCAGCAACAAATAACTTTTTTATTTTATTTGTATTTTATTTCACCTTTATTTAACCAGGTAAGCCAGTTGAGAACAAGTTGTCATTTACAACTGCGACCTGGCCAAGATAAAGCAAAGCAGTGCGATAAAAACAACAAACACAGAGTTACATATGGAATAAACAAAACGTACAGTCAATAACACAATAGAAAATATATATGCAGTGTGTGCAAATGTAGTAAGTTATGGAGGTAAGGAAATAAATAGGCCATAGTGCAAAATAATTACAATTTAGTATTAACACTGGAGTGATAGATGTGCAGAAGATGATGTGTAAATATAGATAATGGGGTTCAAATGAGCAAAATTGTCACGACTTCCGCCGAGGCTGCCTCCCCTCCTTGTTTGGGCAGGTTTCGGCGTTCGGCATCACCGGCTTACTAGCTACTGCCGATCCATTTATCATCACTCCATTTGTCTTGTCTTCAATCACACACACCTGGCCCTCACACCTGGTAAATCACAGAATAATAGGCTTTAATCAGCAAAATACAGGTTTACGCAGAAATGTGTCAAAAACACTCCAGGGCACAAAACAGGCGCACTGGAAAATACAAAGCACACGGGAAATACTCCCGTCGATACACAATACCCGAGCTCCACCGAGCTTCACTAACCTCCACAATAAACAATCACCCACACAGACAAGAAAGCATATAGATTTTCTATTGTGTTATTGACTGTACGTTTTGTTTATTCCATATGTAACTCTGTGTTTGTTGTTTTTATCGCAATGCTTTGCTTTATCTTGGCCAGGTCGCAGTTGTAAATGAGAACTTGTTCTCAACTGGCTTACCTGGTTAAAAAAGGTGAAATAAAATAAAAATAAAACAAAAAAGTTATTTGTTTCTGGCCATTTTGAGCCTGTAATCGAACCCACAATTGCTGATGCTCCAGATACTCAACTAGTATTATTTTAATGGACAAACAAATTGCTTTTCTTTCGAAAACAAGGACATTTCTAAGTAACTCCAAACTTTTGAACAGTAGTGTATATTATATTATAATTATAATGATATATTACATTCACTGTGACACAATCACACTCCAGTTGACCACATGAAGGTGTGAAGGCGAAGTACCAAATGACACCCTATTCCATTTATAGTGCACTACTATTGTTAATTGATCAATTCAAAAGTAATGCACTATAGGGAGTAGGGTGCAATTTAGGATGCAGTCACCGACTGAACTGAGCCTCTAGGTGGTGGTTTAAAAGCTGACATGACAGAGTTTTTCTGTGGTGGCATCCATTGATGTGTGTGTCCCCACGGGGGACCAGTATGAAAATGAATGCACTCACTAACTGTAAGTCGCTCTGGATAAGAGCGTCTGCTAAATGACTAAAATGTAAATGTGTGTGTGTGTGTGTGTGTGTGTGCCACTTTGCCATGGTCAGGGTGGCAGGGTGATAAGGGTTGGATAAAGGAGACTCAGTAGTCTACACACACACACAACCCCCCCAAACCAGTTGATTCCAGATCTACAGATGGCCCATATTTTATTCATTGTGTAATTAGCAGCTCTTTCTTAAATATTAATAAGTGCTATCTTTCATGTGTTCATTTATCAATTCATTTATCAACATGTATAAGCGGGTGTATTCTTAGTCCAAGGCTAGTGGAACAATAGCAACACAACCGTATCGACGGGAGTATTTCCCGTGTGCCTTGTATTTTCCAGTGCGCCTGTTTTGTGCCCTGGAGTGTGTTTGACGCATTTCTGTGTAAACCTGTATTTTGGGGATTAAAGCCTGTTATTCTGTGATGAGGTGGTGTTGAAGGAGTCAGGCGCAGGAGGGTAAATAACAGAATAACAGGCTTTAATCCGCAAAATACAGGTTTACGCAGAAATGCGTCAAACACACTCCAGGGCACAAAACAGGCGCACTGGAAAATACAAGGCACACGGGAAATACTCCCGTCGATACAAAATACACGAGCTCCACCAAGCTTCACTAACCTCCACAATAAACAATCACCCACACAGACAAGGAAGCAGAGGGAACACTTATACAATGACTAATGATGGAATAAGGACCAGGTGTGTGTGATTGAAGACAAGACAAATGGAGTGATGAAAAATGGATCGGCAGTAGCTAGTAAGGCGGTGACGCCGAACGCCGAAACCATCCCAAACAAGGAGGGGAGGCAGCCTCGGCGGAAGTCGTGATAAAAATAAATAACAATGTAAATAACAATACGGGGATGAGGTAGTTGGGTGGGCTAATTTCAGATGGGCTGTGTACAGGTGCAGTGATCGGTAAGCTGCTCTGACAACTGATGCTTAAAGATAGTGAGGCAGATAAGAGTCTCCAGCTTCAGAGATTATTGCAGTTCGTTCCAGTCATTTGCAGCAGAGAACTGGAAGGAATGGCGGCCAAAGGAGGTGTTGGCTTTGGGGATGACCAGTGAGATATACCTGCTGGAACGCATACTACGGGTGGGTGTTGCTATGGTGACCAATTAGCTAAGATAAGGCGGGGATTTGCCTAGAAGAGATTTATAGATGACCTGGAGCCAGTGGGTTTGGCGATGAATATGTCGTGAGGGCCAGCCAACGAGAGTGTACAGGTCACAATGATGGGTAGTATATGGGGCATTGGTGACAAAACGGATGGCACTGTGATAGACTACATAAAATTTGCTGAGTAGAGTGTTGGAAGCTATTTTGTAAATGACATCGCCAAAGTCAAGGATCGGTAGGATAGTCAGTTTTACGAGGGCATGTTTAGCAGCATGAGTGAAAGAGGCTTTGTTGTGAAATAGGAAGCCGATTCTAGATTTAACTTTGGATTGGAGATGCTTAATGTGAGTCTGGAAGGAGAGTTTACGGTCTAACCAGGCACCTAGGTATTTGTAGTTGTCCACATATTCTAAGTCAGACCCGCCGAGAGTAGTGATTCTAGTCGGGCGGGCAGGTGCAAGCAGCGTTCAATTGAAGAGCATGCATTTAGTTTTACTAGCGTTTAAGAGCAGTTGGAGGCTACGGAAGGAGTGTTGTATGGCATTGAAGCTCGTTTGGAGGTTTGTTAACACAGTGTCCAATGAAGGGCCAGATGTATACAAAATGGTGTCGTCTGCGTAGAGGTGGATCTGAGAGTCACCAGCAGCAAGAGCGACATCATTAATATACAGTGGGGGAAAAAAGTATTTAGTCAGCCACCAATTGTACAAGTTCTCCCACTTAAAAAGATGAGAGAGGCCTGTAATTTTCATCATAGGTACATGTCAACTATGACAGACAAAATTAGAAAAACAAATTCAGAAAATCACATTGTAGGATTTTTTATGAATTTATTTGCAAATTATGGTGGAAAATAAGTATTTGGTCAATATCAAAAGTTTCTCAATACTTTGTTATATACCCTTTGTTGGCAATGACACAGGTCAAACGTTTTCTGTAAGTCTTCACAAGGTTTTCACACACTGTTGCTGGTATTTTGGGCCATTCCTCCATGCAGATCTCCTCTAGAGCAGTGATGTTTTGGGGCTGTCACTGGGCAACCATGCTCTACTAACTGAGTTACAGAGGACCATGCTCTACTAACTGAGTTACAGAGGACCATGCTCTACTAACTGAGTTACAGAGGACCATGCTCTACTAACTGAGTTACAGAGGACCATGCTCTACCAACTGAATTACAGAGGACCATGCTCTATTAACTGAGTTACAGAGGACCATGTTCTACTAACTGAGTTACAGAGGACCATGCTCTACTAACTGAGTTACAGAGGACCATGCTCTACTAATTGAGTTACAGAGGACCATGCTCTACTAACTGAGTTACAGAGGACCATGCTCTACTAACTGAGTTACAGAGGACCATGCTCTACTAACTGAGTTACAGAGGACCATGCTCTACTAAATGAGTTACAGAGGATCATGCTCTACTAACTGAGCTACAGAGGACCATGTTCTACTAACTGAGATACAGAGGACCATGCTCTACTTAGTTACAGAGGACCATGCTCTACTGAGTTACCGAGGACCATGCTCTACTAACTGAGTTATAGAGGACCATGCTCTACTAACTGAGTTACAAAGGACCATGCTCTACTAACTGAGTTACAGAGGTCCATGCTCTACTAACTGAGTTACATAGGACCATGCTCTACTAACTGAGTTACAGAGGACCATGCTCTGCTGAGTTACAGAGGACCATGCTCTACTAACTGAGTTACAGAGGTCCATGCTCTACCAACTGAGTTACAGAGGACCATGCTCTACTAACTGAGTTACAGAGGACCATGCTCTACTAACCGAGTTACAGAGGACCATACTCTACTAACTGAGTTACAGAGGACCATGTTCTACTGAGTGAGTTACAGAGGACCATGCTCTACTAAATGAGTTACAGAGGATCATGCTCTACTAACTGAGCTACAGAGGACCATGTTCTACTAACTGAGTTACAGAGGACCATGCTCTACTTAGTTACAGAGGACCATGCTCTACTGAGTTACCGAGGACCATGCTCTACTAACTGAGTTATAGAGGACCATGCTCTACTAACTGAGTTACAGAGGACCATGCTCTACTAACTGAGTTACAGAGGACCATGCTCTACTAACTGAGTTACAGAGGTCCAAGCTCTACTAACTGAGTTACAGAGGACCATGCTCTACTAACTGAGTTACAGAGGACCATGCTCTGCTGAGTTACAGAGGACCATGCTCTACTAACTGAGTTACAGAGGTCCATGCTCTACCAACTGAGTTACAGAGGACCATGCTCTACTAACTGAGATACAGAGGACCATGCTCTACTAACTGAGTTACAGAGGACCATGCTCTACTAACTGAGTTACAGAGGACCATGTTCTACTAAGTGAGTTACAGAGGACCATGCTCTACTTAGTTACAGAGGACCATGCTCTACTTAGTTACAGAGGACAATGCTCTACTGAGTTACAGAGGACCATGCTCTACTAACTGAGTTACAGAGGTCCATGCTCTACTTAGTTACAGAGGACCATGCTCTACTGAGTTACAGAGGACCATGTTCTACTAACTGAATTACAGAGGACCATGCTCTACTTAGTTACAGAGGACCATGTTCTACTGAGTTACAGAGGACCATGCTGTACTAACTGAGTTATAGAGGACCATGCTCTACTAACTGAGTTACAGAGGTCCATGCTCTACCAACTGAGTTACAGAGGACCATGCTCTACTAACTGAGTTACAGAGGACCATGCTCTACTAACTGAGTTACAGAGGACCATGCTCTACTAACTGAGTTACAGAGGACCATGTTCTACTAACTGAGTTACAGAGGACCATGCTCTACTTAGTTACAGAGGACCATGCTCTACTGAGTTACAGAGGACCATGCTCTACTAACTGAGTTACAGAAGACCATGCTCTACTAACTGAGTTACTGAGGACCATGCTCTACTTAGTTACAGAGGACCATAATCTACTGAGTTAAAGAGGACCATGCTCTACTGAGTTACAGAGGACCATGACCTACTGAGTTACAGAGGACCATGCTCTACTAACTGAGTTACAAAGGACCATGCTCTACTAACTGAGTTACAGAGGACCATGATCTACTTAGTTACAGAGGACCATGCTCTACTGAGTTACAGAGGACCATGCTCTACTGAGTTACAGAGGACCATGTTCTACTAACTGAGTTACATAGGACCATGCTCTACTAATTGAGTTACAGAGGACCATGCTCTACTAACTGAGTTACAGAGGACCATGCTCTACTAATTGAGATACAGAGGACCATGCTCAACTAATTGAGTTACAGAGGACCATGCTCTACTAACTGAGCTACAGAGGACCATGCTCTACTAACTGAGTTGCAGAGGACCATGTTCTACTGAGTTACAGAGGACCATGCTCTACTAACTGAGTTACAGAGGACCATGCTCTACTAACTGAGTTACAGAGAACCATGCTCTACTAATTGAGTTACAGAGGACCATGCTCTACTAACTGAGTTACAGAAAACCATGCTCTACTAATTGAGTTACAGAGGACCATGCTCTACCAACTGAGTTACAGAGGACCATGCTCTACTGAGTTACAGAGGACCATGTTCTACTCACTGAGTTACAGAGGACCATGCTCTACTAAATGAGTTACAGAGGACCATGCTCTACTGAGTTACAGAGGACCATGCTCTACTAACTGAGTTACAGAGGACCATGCTGTACTAACTGAGTTACAGAGGACCTTGCTTTACTAACTGAGTTACAAATGACCATGTTCTACTAACTGAGTTACAGAGGACCATGCTCTACCAACTGAGTTACAGAGGACCATGCTCTACTAACTGAGTTACAGAGGACCATGTTCTACTGAGTTACAGAGGACCATGCTCTACTGACTGAGTTACAGAGGACCATGCTCTACTGAGTTACAGAGGACCATGTTCTACTAACTGAGTTACAGAGGACCATGCTCTACTAACTGAGTTACAGAGGACCATGCTCTACCAACTGAGTTACAGAGGACCATGCTCTACTAACTGAGTTACAGAGGACCATGTTCTACTGAGTTACAGAGGACCATGCTCTACTGAGGTACAGAGGACCATGCTCTACTAACTGAGTTTCAGAGGACCATGCTCTACTTAGTTACAGAGGACCATGCTCTACTGAGGTACAGAGGACCATGCTCTACTAACTGAGTTTCAGAGGTCCATGCTCTACTAACTGAGTTACAGAGGACCATGCTATACTAACTGAGTTACAGAGGACCATGCTCTACCAACTGAGTTACAGAGGACCTTGCTCTACCAACTGAGTTACAGAGGACCATGCTCTACCAACTGAGTTGCAGAGGACCATGTTCTACTGAGTTACAGAGGACCATGCTCTACTAACTGAGTTACAGAGAACCATGCTCTACTAATTGAGTTACAGAGGACCATAATCGACTAACTGATTTACAGAAAACCATGCTCTACTAATTGAGTTACAGAGGACCATGCTCTACCAACTGAGTTACAGAGGACCATGCTCTACTGAGTTACAGAGGACCATGTTCTACTAACTGAGTTACAGAGGACCATGCTCTACTAAATGAGTTACAGAGGACCATGCTCTACTGAGTTACAGAGGACCATGCTCTACTAACTGAGTTACAGAGGACCATGCTCTACTAACTGAGTTACAGAGGACCTTGCTCTACTAACTGAGTTACAGAGGACCATGCTCTACTAACTGAGTTACAGAGGACAATGCTCTACTAACTGAGTTTCAAATGACCATGTTCTACTAACTGAGTTACAGAGGACCATGCTCTACCAACTGAGTTACAGAGGACCATGCTCTACTAACTGAGTTACAGAGGACCATGTTCTACTGAGTTACAGAGGACCATGCTCTACTGACTGAGTTACAGAGGACCATGCTCTACTGAGTTACAGAGGACCATGTTCTACTAACTGAGTTACAGAGGACCATGCTCTACTAAATGAGTTACAGAGGACCATGCTCTACTGAGTTACAGAGGACCTTGCTCTACTAACTGAGTTACAGAGGACCATGCTCTACTAACTCAGTTACAGAGGACCTTGCTCTACTAACTGAGTTACAGAGGTCCATGCTCTACTAACCGAGTTACAGAGGACCGTGCTCTACTAACTGAGTTACAAATGACCATGTTCTACTAACAGAGTTACAGAGGACCATGCTCTACCAACTGAGTTACAGAGGACCATGCTCTACTAACTGAGTTACAGAGGACCATGTTCTACTGAGTTACAGAGGACCATGCTCTACTAACTGAGTTACAGAGGACCATGCTCTACTAACTGAGTTACAGAGGACCATGCTCTACTAACTGAGTTACAGAGGACAATGCTCTACTAACTGAGTTAGTTAGGACCATGCTCTACTAACTGAGTTACAGAGGACCATGCTCTACTTAGTTACAGAGGACCATGCTCTACTGAGGTACAGAGGACCATGCTCTACTAACTGAGTTACAGAGGACCATGCTATACTAACTGAGTTACAGAGGACCATGTTCTACTAACTGAGTTACAGAGGACAATGCTATACTAACTGAGTTACAGAGGACCATGTTCTACTAACTGAGTTACAGAGGACCATGCTCTACCAACTGAGTTACTGAGGACCATGCTCTACTAACTGAGTTACAGAGGACCATGTTCTACTAACCGAGTTACAAAGGACCATGCTCTACTAACTGAGTTACAGAGGACCTTGCTCTACTAACTGAGTTACAGAGGACCATGCTCTACTGATTTACAGAGGACCATGCTCTACTGAGTTACAGAGGACCATGCTCTACTGAGTTACAGAGGACCATGCTCTACTAACTGAGTTACAGAGGACCATGCTCTACTAACTGAGTTACAGAGGACCATGCTCTACTGAGTTACAGAGGACCATGCTCTACTAACTGAGTTACAGAGGACCATGCTCTACTAACCGAGTTACAGAGGACCGTGCTCTACTAACTGAGTTACAAATGACCATGTTCTACTAACAGAGTTACAGAGGACCATGCTCTACCAACTGAGTTACAGAGGACCATGCTCTACTAACTGAGTTACAGAGGACCATGTTCTACTGAGTTACAGAGGACCATGCTCTACTAACTGAGTTACAGAGGACCATGCTCTACTAACTGAGTTACAGAGGACCATGCTCTACTAACTGAGTTACAGAGGACAATGCTCTACTAACTGAGTTAGTTAGGACCATGCTCTACTAACTGAGTTACAGAGGACCATGCTCTACTTAGTTACAGAGGACCATGCTCTACTGAGGTACAGAGGACCATGCTCTACTAACTGAGTTACAGAGGACCATGCTATACTAACTGAGTTACAGAGGACCATGTTCTACTAACTGAGTTACAGAGGACCATGCTATACTAACTGAGTTACAGAGGACCATGTTCTACTAACTGAGTTACAGAGGACCATGCTCTACCAACTGAGTTACTGAGGACCATGCTCTACTAACTGAGTTACAGAGGACCATGTTCTACTAACCGAGTTACAAAGGACCATGCTCTACTAACTGAGTTACAGAGGACCTTGCTCTACTAACTGAGTTACAGAGGACCATGCTCTACTGATTTACAGAGGACCATGCTCTACTGAGTTACAGAGGACCATGCTCTACTGAGTTACAGAGGACCATGCTCTACTAACTGAGTTACAGAGGACCATGCTCTACTAACCGAGTTACAGAGGACAATGCTATACTAACTGAGTTACAGAGGACCATGTTCTACTAACTGAGTTACAGAGGACCATGCTCTACCAACTGAGTTACTGAGGACCATGCTCTACTAACTGAGTTACAGAGGACCATGTTCTACTAACCGAGTTACAAAGGACCATGCTCTACTAACTGAGTTACAGAGGACCTTGCTCTACTAACTGAGTTACAGAGGACCATGCTCTACTGATTTACAGAGGACCATGCTCTACTGAGTTACAGAGGACCATGCTCTACTGAGTTACAGAGGACCATGCTCTACTGAGTTACAGAGGACCTTGCTCTACTAACTGAGTTACAGAGGACCATGCTCTACTAACTCAGTTACAGAGGACCTTGCTCTACTAACTGAGTTACAGAGGTCCATGCTCTACTGAGTTACAGAGGACCATGCTCTACTAACTGAGTTACAGAGGACCATGCTCTACTAACTGAGTTACAGAGGACCATGCTCTACTGAGTTACAGAGGACCATGCTCTACTAACTGAGTTACAGAGGACCATGTTCTACTAACTGAGTTACAGAGGACCATGCTCTACTAACTGAGTTACAGAGGACCATGCTCTACTGAGTTACAGAGGACCATGTTCTACTAACTGAGTTACAGAGGACCATGCTCTACCAACTGATTACAGAGGATCATGCTCTACTAACTGAGTTACAGAGGACCATGCTCTACTAACTGAGTTACAGAGGACCATGCTCTACTGAGTTACAGAGGACCATAGTCTACTAACTGAGTTACAGAGGACCATGCTCTACTAACTGAGTTACAGAGGACCATGCTCTACTAACAGAGTTACAGAGGACCATGCTGTACTGAGTTACAGAGGACCATGTTCTACTAACTGAGTTACAGAGGACCATGCTCTACTAACTGAGTTACAGAGGACCATGCTCTACTAACTGAGTTACAGAGGACCATGCTCTACTAATTGAGTTACAGAGGACCGTGCTCTACTGAGTTACAGAGGACCATGCTCTACTAACTGAGTTACAGAGGACCATGCTCTACTAACTGAGTTACAGAGGACCATGTTCTACTAATTGAGTTAAAGAGGACCATGCTCTACTAACTGAGTTACAGAGGACCATGCTCTACTAATTGAGTTACAGAGGACCATGCTCTACTGAGTTACAGAGGACCATGCTCTACTAACTGAGTTACCGAGGACCATGCTCTACTAACTGAGTTACAGAGGACCATGCTCTACTAACTGAGTTACAGAGGACCATGCTCTACTAACTGAGTTACAGAAGACCATGCTCTACTGAGTTACAGAGGACCATGTTCTACTAACTGAGTTACAGAGGACCATGCTCTACCAACTGAGTTACAGAGGACCATACTCTACTAACTGAGTTACAGAGGACCATGCTCTACTGAGTGACAGAGGACCATGCTCTACCAACTGAGTTACAGAGGACCATGTTCTACTAACTGAGTTACAGAGGACCATGCTCTACTGAGTTACAGAGGACCATGCTCTACTAACTGAGTTACAGAGGACCATGCTCTACTAACTGAGTTACAGAGGACCTTGCTCTACTAACTGAGTTACAGAGGACCATGCTCTACTAACCGAGTTACAGAGGACCATGCTATACTAACTGAGTTACAGAGGACCATGTTCTACTAACTGAGTTACAGAGGACCATGCTCTACCAACTGAGTTACTGAGGACCATGCTCTACTAACTGAGTTACAGAGGACCATGTTCTACTAACCGAGTTACAAAGGACCATGCTCTACTAACTGAGTTACAGAGGACCTTGCTCTACTAACTGAGTTACAGAGGACCATGCTCTACTGATTTACAGAGGACCATGCTCTACTGAGTTACAGAGGACCATGCTCTACTGAGTTACAGAGGACCATGCTCTACTAACTGAGTTACAGAGGACCATGCTCTACTAACTGAGTTACAGAGGACCATGCTCTACTGAGTTACAGAGGACCATGCTCTACTAACTGAGTTACAGAGGACCATGTTCTACTAACTGAGTTACAGAGGACCATGCTCTACTAACTGAGTTACAGAGGACCATGCTCTACTGAGTTACAGAGGACCATGTTCTACTAACTGAGTTACAGAGGACCATGCTCTACCAACTGATTACAGAGGATCATGCTCTACTAACTGAGTTACAGAGGACCATGCTCTACTAACTGAGTTACAGAGGACCATGCTCTACTGAGTTACAGAGGACCATAGTCTACTAACTGAGTTACAGAGGACCATGCTCTACTAACTGAGTTACAGAGGACCATGCTCTACTAACAGAGTTACAGAGGACCATGCTGTACTGAGTTACAGAGGACCATGTTCTACTAACTGAGTTACAGAGGACCATGCTCTACTAACTGAGTTACAGAGGACCATGCTCTACTAACTGAGTTACAGAGGACCATGCTCTACTAATTGAGTTACAGAGGACCGTGCTCTACTGAGTTACAGAGGACCATGCTCTACTAACTGAGTTACAGAGGACCATGCTCTACTAACTGAGTTACAGAGGACCATGTTCTACTAATTGAGTTAAAGAGGACCATGCTCTACTAACTGAGTTACAGAGGACCATGCTCTACTAATTGAGTTACAGAGGACCATGCTCTACTGAGTTACAGAGGACCATGCTCTACTAACTGAGTTACCGAGGACCATGCTCTACTAACTGAGTTACAGAGGACCATGCTCTACTAACTGAGTTACAGAGGACCATGCTCTACTAACTGAGTTACAGAAGACCATGCTCTACTGAGTTACAGAGGACCATGTTCTACTAACTGAGTTACAGAGGACCATGCTCTACTAACTGAGTTACAGAGGACCATGCTCTACCAACTGAGTTACAGAGGACCATGCTCTACTGAGTTACAGAGGACCATGTTCTACTAACTGAGTTACAGAGGACCATGCTCTACTAACTGAGTTACAGAGGACCATGCTCTACCAACTGAGTTACAGAGGACCATGCTCTACTAACTGAGTTACAGAGGACCATGCTCTACTGAGGTACAGAGGACCATGCTCTACTAACTGAGTTTCAGAGGACCATGCTCTACTTAGTTACAGAGGACCATGCTCTACTGAGGTACAGAGGACCATGCTCTACTAACTGAGTTTCAGAGGTCCATGCTCTACTAACTGAGTTACAGAGGACCATGCTATACTAACTGAGTTACAGAGGACCATGCTCTACCAACTGAGTTACAGAGGACCTTGCTCTACCAACTGAGTTACAGAGGACCATGCTCTACCAACTGAGTTGCAGAGGACCATGTTCTACTGAGTTACAGAGGACCATGCTCTACTAACTGAGTTACAGAGAACCATGCTCTACTAATTGAGTTACAGAGGACCATAATCGACTAACTGAGTTACAGAAAACCATGCTCTACTAATTGAGTTACAGAGGACCATGTTCTACTAACTGAGTTACAGAGGACCATGCTCTACTAAATGAGTTACAGAGGACCATGCTCTACTGAGTTACAGAGGACCATGCTCTACTAACTGAGTTACAGAGGACCATGCTCTACTAACTGAGTTACAGAGGACCTTGCTCTACTAACTGAGTTACAGAGGACCATGCTCTACTAACTGAGTTACAGAGGACAATGCTCTACTAACTGAGTTTCAAATGACCATGTTCTACTAACTGAGTTACAGAGGACCATGCTCTACCAACTGAGTTACAGAGGACCATGCTCTACTAACTGAGTTACAGAGGACCATGTTCTACTGAGTTACAGAGGACCATGCTCTACTGACTGAGTTACAGAGGACCATGCTCTACTGAGTTACAGAGGACCATGTTCTACTAACTGAGTTACAGAGGACCATGCTCTACTAAATGAGTTACAGAGGACCATGCTCTACTGAGTTACAGAGGACCTTGCTCTACTAACTGAGTTACAGAGGACCATGCTCTACTAACTCAGTTACAGAGGACCTTGCTCTACTAACTGAGTTACAGAGGTCCATGCTCTACTAACCGAGTTACAGAGGACCGTGCTCTACTAACTGAGTTACAAATGACCATGTTCTACTAACAGAGTTACAGAGGACCATGCTCTACCAACTGAGTTACAGAGGACCATGCTCTACTAACTGAGTTACAGAGGACCATGTTCTACTGAGTTACAGAGGACCATGCTCTACTAACTGAGTTACAGAGGACCATGCTCTACTAACTGAGTTACAGAGGACCATGCTCTACTAACTGAGTTACAGAGGACAATGCTCTACTAACTGAGTTAGTTAGGACCATGCTCTACTAACTGAGTTACAGAGGACCATGCTCTACTTAGTTACAGAGGACCATGCTCTACTGAGGTACAGAGGACCATGCTCTACTAACTGAGTTACAGAGGACCATGCTATACTAACTGAGTTACAGAGGACCATGTTCTACTAACTGAGTTACAGAGGACCATGCTATACTAACTGAGTTACAGAGGACCATGTTCTACTAACTGAGTTACAGAGGACCATGCTCTACCAACTGAGTTACTGAGGACCATGCTCTACTAACTGAGTTACAGAGGACCATGTTCTACTAACCGAGTTACAAAGGACCATGCTCTACTAACTGAGTTACAGAGGACCTTGCTCTACTAACTGAGTTACAGAGGACCATGCTCTACTGATTTACAGAGGACCATGCTCTACTGAGTTACAGAGGACCATGCTCTACTGAGTTACAGAGGACCATGCTCTACTAACTGAGTTACAGAGGACCATGCTCTACTAACTGAGTTACAGAGGACCATGCTCTACTGAGTTACAGAGGACCATGCTCTACTAACTGAGTTACAGAGGACCATGTTCTACTAACTGAGTTACAGAGGACCATGCTCTACTAACTGAGTTACAGAGGACCATGCTCTACTGAGTTACAGAGGACCATGTTCTACTAACTGAGTTACAGAGGACCATGCTCTACCAACTGATTACAGAGGATCATGCTCTACTAACTGAGTTACAGAGGACCATGCTCTACTAACTGAGTTACAGAGGACCATGCTCTACTGAGTTACAGAGGACCATAGTCTACTAACTGAGTTACAGAGGACCATGCTCTACTAACTGAGTTACAGAGGACCATGCTCTACTAACAGAGTTACAGAGGACCATGCTGTACTGAGTTACAGAGGACCATGTTCTACTAACTGAGTTACAGAGGACCATGCTCTACTAACTGAGTTACAGAGGACCATGCTCTACTAACTGAGTTACAGAGGACCATGCTCTACTAATTGAGTTACAGAGGACCGTGCTCTACTGAGTTACAGAGGACCATGCTCTACTAACTGAGTTACAGAGGACCATGCTCTACTAACTGAGTTACAGAGGACCATGTTCTACTAATTGAGTTAAAGAGGACCATGCTCTACTAACTGAGTTACAGAGGACCATGCTCTACTAATTGAGTTACAGAGGACCATGCTCTACTGAGTTACAGAGGACCATGCTCTACTAACTGAGTTACCGAGGACCATGCTCTACTAACTGAGTTACAGAGGACCATGCTCTACTAACTGAGTTACAGAGGACCATGCTCTACTAACTGAGTTACAGAAGACCATGCTCTACTGAGTTACAGAGGACCATGTTCTACTAACTGAGTTACAGAGGACCATGCTCTACCAACTGAGTTACAGAGGACCATACTCTACTAACTGAGTTACAGAGGACCATGCTCTACTGAGTGACAGAGGACCATGCTCTACCAACTGAGTTACAGAGGACCATGTTCTACTAACTGAGTTACAGAGGACCATGCTCTACTGAGTTACAGAGGACCATGCTCTACTAACTGAGTTACAGAGGACCATGCTCTACTAACTGAGTTACAGAGGACCTTGCTCTACTAACTGAGTTACAGAGGACCATGCTCTACTAACCGAGTTACAGAGGACAATGCTCTACTAACTGAGTTTCAAATGACCATGTTCTACTAACTGAGTTACAGAGGACCATGCTCTACCAACTGAGTTACAGAGGACCATGCTCTACTAACTGAGTTACAGAGACCATGTTCTACTGAGTTACAGAGGACCATGTTCTACTAACTGAGTTACAGAGGACCATGCTCTACTAAATGAGTTACAGAGGACCATGCTCTACTGAGTTACAGAGGACCTTGCTCTACTAACTGAGTTACAGAGGACCATGCTCTACTAACTCAGTTACAGAGGACCTTGCTCTACTAACTGAGTTACAGAGGTCCATGCTCTACTAACCGAGTTACAGAGGACCGTGCTCTACTAACTGAGTTACAAATGACCATGTTCTACTAACAGAGTTACAGAGGACCATGCTCTACCAACTGAGTTACAGAGGACCATGCTCTACTAACTGAGTTACAGAGGACCATGTTCTACTGAGTTACAGAGGACCATGCTCTACTAACTGAGTTACAGAGGACCATGCTCTACTAACTGAGTTACAGAGGACCATGCTCTACTAACTGAGTTACAGAGGACAATGCTCTACTAACTGAGTTAGTTAGGACCATGCTCTACTAACTGAGTTACAGAGGACCATGCTCTACTTAGTTACAGAGGACCATGCTCTACTGAGGTACAGAGGACCATGCTCTACTAACTGAGTTTCAGAGGTCCATGCTCTACTAACTGAGTTACAGAGGACCATGCTATACTAACTGAGTTACAGAGGACCATGTTCTACTAACTGAGTTACAGAGGACCATGCTATACTAACTGAGTTACAGAGGACCATGTTCTACTAACTGAGTTACAGAGGACCATGCTCTACCAACTGAGTTACTGAGGACCATGCTCTACTAACTGAGTTACAGAGGACCATGTTCTACTAACCGAGTTACAAAGGACCATGCTCTACTAACTGAGTTACAGAGGACCTTGCTCTACTAACTGAGTTACAGAGGACCATGCTCTACTGATTTACAGAGGACCATGCTCTACTGAGTTACAGAGGACCATGCTCTACTGAGTTACAGAGGACCATGCTCTACTAACTGAGTTACAGAGGACCATGCTCTACTAACTGAGTTACAGAGGACCATGCTCTACTGAGTTACAGAGGACCATGCTTTACTAACTGAGTTACAGAGGACCATGTTCTACTAACTGAGTTACAGAGGACCATGCTCTACTAACTGAGTTACAGAGGACCATGCTCTACTGAGTTACAGAGGACCATGTTCTACTAACTGAGTTACAGAGGACCATGCTCTACCAACTGATTACAGAGGATCATGCTCTACTAACTGAGTTACAGAGGACCATGCTCTACTAACTGAGTTACAGAGGACCATGCTCTACTGAGTTACAGAGGACCATGCTCTACTAACTGAGTTACAGAGGACCATGCTCTACTAACTGAGTTACAGAGGACCATGCTCTACTAACAGAGTTACAGAGGACCATGCTCTACTGAGTTACAGAGGACCATGTTCTACTAACTGAGTTACAGAGGACCATGCTCTACTAACTGAGTTACAGAGGACCATGCTCTACTAACTGAGTTACAGAGGACCATGCTCTACTAATTGAGTTACAGAGGACCGTGCTCTACTGAGTTACAGAGGACCATGCTCTACTAACTGAGTTACAGAGGACCATGCTCTACTAACTGAGTTACAGAGGACCATGTTCTACTAATTGAGTTAAAGAGGACCATGCTCTACTAACTGAGTTACAGAGGACCATGCTCTACTAATTGAGTTACAGAGGACCATGCTCTACTGAGTTACAGAGGACCATGCTCTACTAACTGAGTTACCGAGGACCATGCTCTACTAACTGAGTTACAGAGGACCATGCTCTACTAACTGAGTTACAGAGGACCATGCTCTACTAACTGAGTTACAGAAGACCATGCTCTACTGAGTTACAGAGGACCATGTTCTACTAACTGAGTTACAGAGGACCATGCTCTACCAACTGAGTTACAGAGGACCATGCTCTACTAACTGAGTTACAGAGGACCATGCTCTACTGAGTGACAGAGGACCATGCTCTACCAACTGAGTTACAGAGGACCATGTTCTACTAACTGAGTTACAGAGGACCATGCTCTACTGAGTTACAGAGGACCTTGCTCTACCAACTGAGTTACAGAGGACCATGCTCTACTAACTGAGTTACAGAGGACCATGCTCTACTGAGTTACAGAGGACCATGCTCTACCAACTGAGTTACAGAGGACCATGCTCTAATAACTGAGTTACAGAGGACCATGCTCTACTGAGTTACAGAGGACCATGCTCTACTGAGTTACAGAGGACCATGCTCTACCAACTGAGTTACAGAGGGCCACTAAGATGTACTGTTTATACATTACTGATTATTACATAATATCAGTCCTCTATCAGGTCTCCAAAAAAGTGTGTGTGTGTCTGTGTGTCTGTGTATGCTAGTGTGTGTGCACATGTGTGTCAGAGATTTGTTGGCTCCACCAGACAGACAGTATGTCCGCCACCACGAGAGGAGAGAGAGGGGAGAGTGACCCGAAACCAAAATTGAAATACAGTGTTTGAGTGAGAAGTGAACAAGTTTTCAGATATCTATTGACCTCTCTTGATGAAATTCACTACACAAGGGTCAGAGAAAGAAATAGACAGAGAGAGTGTGTGTGTGTGTGTGTGTGTGTGTGAGAGAGAGAGAGAGAGAGAGAGAGAGAGAGAGAGAGAGAGAGAGAGAGAGAGAGAGAGAGAGAGAGAGAGAGAGAGAGAGAGAGAGAGAGAGAGAGAGAGAGTGAATAAAGAAAGAGAGGGAATAAAGGTAAAGAAAGACAGAAAATGTTATTCTTCAGAAACATGGCGGCTCGTCCATTTTAAAATATGCTGTTATCCAGCTCCCACACACTCTCTCTCTCGCTCTCTGTCTCTTTCTGTCTCTCTCTCTCTTCACTTATTTTCCATTCCTGGCCTGAAGGCATCTCCATTCTTCATTGACATAGTTCCTCCTCTGTACTGAAACACACATACATTTATACCGGTAGCCCTGCCTCCTTTAGCCCAGAAGACTATTACCTTAAAACAAGGGCACACATCAAGTTATTTTATAATAATAATAACAGTACTGTAAGTAGTCCAACTGCAGTAAGGTTTTATATTCTGGGAACAAAACAGAACATGCTGTTGTTGATCTTACACACAGTAACTTACATAACACATAAGCACTGAATAGATCGCCGCTCACCAAATAGCAGCTTGGTCTCTTTATGGGCTAAGCAGTCTCAAACCGCGTATTCTCTCTCTCTATCTCTCTCTCTCTTTCATTTTTATGCCGGACTCCCTTGCTTTAAAAAAAAAGGTGTCTGGGGCTGTGGAGGCTGGGGAGGATGAGGCTGTGGAGGCTGGGGCTCTGGAGGCTGGGACTCTGGAGGCTGGGGCTCTGGAGGCTGGGACTCTGGAGGCTGGGGCTACCAGTGTTGTAGTACTCGAGACCGGACTCGACCAGACTGGTCTGGAGACCACATATTGAGTGTCTCGGTCTTGTCTGGTGTAGGATACATTTGTACTTGGTCTTGACTCGGTCTCGGACAGTGAGGACTAGTAATTTCTTCCAGAGACTCATAATTATCAGCTTCCATTCAGTCAGCGCATTACACCTCCTCGCCAGGCCAAATATATACACTCCTTTCTTGAACGTTAATATCTTAACAGCCTTTATATCTATTATAGACATGTTTGTGTAGTGGCGAACCTATAGGCTTTCGGTGTGTGACAGATTCATGGTTCTGAAGGGACAGAAACCGTAATACCAGCGCACTCATGTAGGAGAGTGTACTTTTTGTAAAACACAAACGGCCAGTGGTGTAGTTCAAAGTGAATGATAGCAGGCCTGTGTGGCAAATGGCTTGTTTTTATAAAGGCCTACTGTAGCTCTGATTGGCTATAGCGCACCGGTCTGTGTAGACTCCGGTCCTGGAAAAGACAGATGGTTTTATTCAGTTTTATTTACTGCAGTACCCATTAATTGTCCAAAGGCATGGCCACTTTCCCACTCTATATTGCTATACAATTTTCACAAATGCCTTAGTATACGTAATTCCCAAACATTCTAAGAATTTATGAAAATGTGAAAATGACCATATCTAAGTGGTCGCTTGTCAGAATTTACTTTTTTTTAAGTGTCATATTCTTCCTGACGGTGTACAGTACCGGTCAAAAGTTTGGACACACCTACTCATTCAAGGGTTTTTCTTTATTTTGACTATTTTTTACATTGTAGAATAATAGTGAAGACATCAAAACTATGAAATAACACATAAGGAACAATGTAAACTCAGCAATAAAAGAAACGCCCCTTTTTCAGGACCCTGTCTTTCAGAGATAATTCGTAAAGATACAAATGACGTCACAGATCTTCATTGTAAAGGGTTTAAACACTGTTTCCCATGCTTGTTCAATGAACCATAAACAATTAATGAACACGCACCTGTGGAACGGTCACTAAGACACTAACAGCTTACAGACGGTAGGCAATTAAGGTCACAGTTATGAAAAGTTAGGACACTAAAGAGGCCTTTCTACTGACTCTGAAAAACACCAAAAGAAAGATGCCCAGGGTCCCTGCTCATCTGCGTGAACGTGCCTTAGGTATGCTGCAAGTAGGCATGAGGACTGCAGATGTGGCCAGGGCAATAAATTGCAATGTCCGTACTGTGAAACGCCAAAGACAGCGCTACAGGGAGACAGGAGGGACAGCTGATCGTCCTCGCAGTAGCAGACCGCGTGTAACAACACCTACACAGGATCGGTACATCCGAACATCACACCTGCGGGACAGGTACAGGATGGCAACAACAACTGCCCGAGTTACACCAGGAACGCACAATCCCTCCATCAGTGCTCAGACTGTCCGCAATAGGCTGAGAGAGGTTGGACTGAGGGATTGTTGGCCTGTTTTAAGGCAGGTCCTCACCAGACATCACCGGCAACAACGTTGCCTATGGGCACCAACCCACCGTTGCTGGACCAGACAGGACTGGCAAAAAGTGCTGTTCACTGACGTGTCACGGTTTTGTCTCACCAGGGGTGATGGTCGGATTCGCCTTTATCATCGAAGGAATGTGCGTTACACCGAGGCCTGTACTCTGGAGCGGGATCGATTTGGAGTTGGAGGGTCCGTCATGGTCTGGGGTGGTGTGTCACAGCATCATCGGACTCAGCTTGTTGTCATTGCAGGCAATCTCAACGCTGTGCGTTACAGGGAAGACTTCCTCCTCCCTCATGTGGTACCCTTCCTGCAGGCTCATCCTGACATGACCCTCCAGCATGACAATGCCACCAGCCATACTGCTCGTTCTGTGTGTGATTTCCTGCAAGACAGGAATGTCAGTGTTCTGCCATGGCCAGCGAAGAGCCCGGATCTCAATCCCATTGAGCATGTCTGGGACCTGTTGGATCGGAGGGTGAGGGCTAGGGCCATTTCCCCCAGAAATGTCCAGGAACTTGCAGGTGCCTTGGTGGAAGAGTGGGGTAACATGTCACAGCATGAACTGGCAAATCTGGTGCAGTCCATGATTAGGAGATGCACAGCAGTACTTAATGCAGCTGGTGGCCACACCAGATGCTGACTGTTACTTTTGATTTTGACACCCCCCTTTCTTCAGGGACACATTATTCAATTTCTGTTAGTCACAAGTTTCATGTCTGTGAAACTTGTTCAGTTCATGTCTCAGTTGTTGAATCTTGTTATGTTCATACAAATATTTACACATTAAGTTTGCTGAAAAAAAACGCAGTTGACAGTGAGAGGACGTTTCTTTTTTTGCTGAGTTTAGTAACCAAAAAAAGTGTTAAACAGATCAAAATATATTTTATATTTGAGATTCTTCAAAGTAGCCACCCTTTGCCTTGATGACAGCTTTGCACACTCTTGGCATTCTCTCAACCAGCTTCATGAGGTTGTCACCTGTAATGCATTTCAATTAACCGGTGTGCCTTGTTAAAAGTTAATTTGGGGAATTTATTTCCTTCTTAAAGCGTTTGAGCCAATCAGTTGTGTTGTGACAAGGAAGGGGAGTATACAGAAGATAGTCCTATTTGGTAAAAGACCTAGTCCATATTATGGCAAGAACAGCTCAAATAAGCAAAGAGAAATGACAGTCCATCATTACTTTAAGACATGAAGGTCAGGCAATCTGGAAAATGTTAAGAAATTTTAAAGTTTATTCAAGTGCAGTCGCAAAAACCATCAAGTGATATGATGAAACTGGCTGTCATGAGGACTGCCACAGGAAAGGAAAACCCAGAGTTACCCCTGCTGCAGAGGTCCCATTCTAAGAGCTTGTGTGTAAGGGTTGGTGTGAGGTGGGACCCAGGTGTGGTGCAGGATAGACAGTAGGCAGTAGGCAAGGATGGTGAAACAAGGATCTTTACTGGTGGTCCAAAAGCCAGGATACAAAACAACAGACTATACATGAAAACAAATGAGGAGCACATAGGTCTCCAAAAAACTGGCTGATAGCAAACCATACGAAATACTAACTCTGACTGGAAAACACAATGACACAGGGAGAACACTTCTCGAGTACCTGTAACTCCGTCACGTGATCCGACACTGATACGTACTGCTTGACGTAAAGGATCTAGCAGAGCAAACTAAGCAAGGGAACACAGGGAAGTGAGGGCATAAATACACAGGTGAATCAGATAGCCACAGGTGACACTAATAGGTAGATAATTAGTCCCGACTGTGAGTGAGGAGATGCCTATAGTTGTCGGAGGATGACACATAGTGGGTCGCTCCGGAACTGCGACCCACTCCTGTAACACTTGTGTGGCCTACCACTTCGCGGCTGAACTGTTGTTGCTCCTAGACGTTTCCACAATAACATTAGTTACATTTGACCGGGGAAGCTCTTGCAGGGCAGAAATTTGACGAACTGACTTGTTGGAAAGGTGGCATCCTATAACGGTGCCACAATGAAAGTCACTGAGCTCTTCAGCCAATGTTTGTCTATGAAGATTGTATGGCTGTGTGATCAATGTTATACCTGTCAGCAACGGGTGTGCCGAATCCACTAATTTGAAGGGGTGTCCACATTCTTTTGTATGTATAGTGTATATTAATTAATTTACTTATTTATTTATTTATTTTATTACTGTGTATCTATGAAACGTTGACACCCTTACGAACACACATATGTAACATGTTTTGTTTTACAAGCTACACAAAAGTCGTTAGAATGTAAGGGGTTCTTCTACATAGAAAACCATAGGAAATCCCAGGATAGAGTGTCCATAATACTGTAATAAGCTCACATAGTTGCTGTCACAAATTCCAAACTCCACACAGTTGTCACTGACTAGTTGGGTATTCATTTCCCACTGAGCAAATAATTTATGTACTTATAACCTTCAGGTTTTTGTTCTTGAATACAACTGTTTATGTGAAATTGTTTTGTGTTCTACTTGCAGTCCTGGTCGTCCTGAAAAGAAAATGGTAAAACACTTCGTTGTGAGGCTAAATATAAGGACTGGACATGCAGATGAATGAATGTCAGATAAATGAAAAACAGATTTTTGCAGGGAGTGATAGGGTTAATGGGTCTGGCTAAAAAAAGCTCTGTCTGAACAGTGGAAATGATAAGTCTGCTTCGCCCAGCATTTAGGGAAGAATAACAGACACACACACAATCGGACGGGTGAAATATGAAATGTGACGGGTGCACAATAGTTGTCAGCAAATAGGACGCATAAAGAAGAAAAACATTAGGTATCTATCGTGTACTTAGGGTGACACAGAGACAGACAGGCTGCCTGGTTATGTTTATTTTGAGTACGATTTATTTCCCTAATTAGAAAAAGTGGGGGAAAAAACACTTTTACAACTCTGGTGGGAACAAGGAAATCCTACTGATGTGTCCCAACTTGTACCATATTGCCTATATAGTGCACTACGGACCAGAGCCCTGTAGGAGAATAGGGTGCCATTTGGAACGCAGTCACTATGTGATTCAGAGAATCTCCACAGGGGTAGAGTGGTTGAGATCATTGTATGTATGCTCTAGGGTTATTTGACTAATTCCAAATAATTATATGAGCTAGATACTGTACATTGACTTGTCACTTAAGGTGTTTTCAAAGAGGAGCTTGTAGTGCATTTTATCTGAGTGTATTATATACACTGAACACAATGGCGCTGACAGAGAGGGCTGCCTTGCTTCTAGCTCTTAGGAAACTTTGCAGTATTTTGTTTTTTTATATATTATTTCTTACGTTATTAGCCCAGAATATTGTTTGTGTTTTTACATATAGCCAGGAAGAACTATTGTATATCAGAGTGGCGGTAACTCACCAGCACTACCTGCATTACGACCAGGAATACGATTTTCCCGAAGCGGATCCTTTGTTTGCACCCCCCAGGGCAATTGAACTGATTCCAGAGGCCGACCCAAAACAACTCCGGAGGAGAGGTACTCGGAGCGGCCTTCTAGTCCTACTTAGGAGGCATGCACACCACCCACCGCTTTCAAGAATATTACTTGCTAATGTTCAGTCTCTGGATAATAAAGTTGACGAGCTCAGGGCGAGGGTTTCTTTCTAGAGAGACATCAGGGATTGTAACATTGTCTGTTTCACGGAAACATGGCCATCTCGGGATATACTGTCCGAGTCGGTCCAGCCAGTTGGGTTCTCAGTTCATCGCGCAGACAGGAATAAATATCTCTCCGGGAAGCAGAAGGGCGGAGGTGCAAGGATTATGATTAACGACTCATGGTGTTATTGCAGTAACATACAGGAACTCAAGTCCTTTTTTTCACCCAACCTAGAATACCTCACAATCAAATGCCGACCGTATTATCTCCCAAGAGAATTTTCTTCGAATATAGTCACGGCCGTGTATATCCCCCCTCAAGCCGATACCACGACGGCCCTCAAAGAACTTCACTGGACCTTATGCAAACTGGAAACCACATATCCTGAGGCTGCATTTATTGTAGCTGGGGATTTTATTAACAAAGGAAATTTGAGGAAAAGGTTTCCGAAGTTCTATCAACACATCGACTGTAGTATTCGCGGTGCTAAAAAACTTGACCACTGCTACTCCAACTTCCGGGATGCATACAAGGCCCTCCCCCGCCATCCTTTCGGCAAATCTGACCACGACTGCATTTTGCTCCTCCCTTCCTATAGGCAGAAACTCAAACAGGAAGATTGTTTTGATCACGTGGACTGGGATATGTTCCCGGGTAGTTTCAGAGAATAATATTGACGTATATACTGAAACGGTGACTGAGTTTATCAGAAAGTGTATGGAGATGTTGTACCCCCATGTTAAGAACTATTCAACGCTGTTCTGACCAATCGGAATCCACGCTTCAAGATTGTTTTGATCACGTGGGCTGGGATATGTTCTGGGTAGCTTCAGAGAATAATATCGACGTATATACTGAAACAGTGACTGAGTTTATCAGGAAGTGTATGGAGATGTTGTACCCACTGTGACTATTAAAACCTACCCTAATCAGAAACCGTGGATACATAGCAGCATTTATGCAAAACTGAAACGCGAACCACCGCATTTAACCCTGGCAAGGTGTATCAGTAGTAGTAACTGGCTACAGTAGTACAGCTGTTCTAGTCATGGCAGTGATAACATCTTTTTTAAGAACATCTCCCCCAGGCATTGAGCACTGCTGCATCAGTCACACACTTGATAGGCAATATATCACGCTAGCATGCATCGTGCTCACTGACTGGATGGGTATGGTTGAATATCAGGGTTGAAGCGACACACACACAGGATGGGATGGGATGGGTTGGATTTTGGTGTGCAGTGACAAACACACACACACACACGTACACACACACACACACAATGGGTATGGTTGGATCTTGGGGTGCGGCAGTAGTGCGGATATATGTGTGCATTTTTCCAGTGGTGCTACCCAGTAGGGAGCAGCCCTTACCCAGATCTGAGCTCTCTTTCCTGGGGAGTGGGGTAGAGGAGGGCTGGAGCAGGTGGGGGGTAGAGGAGGGCTGGGGCTGCTGGGGGGTAGAGGAGGGCTGGGGCTGGTGTGGGGTAGAGGAGGGCTGGGGCTGGAGCTGGTGGGGTAAAGGAGGGCTGAAGCTGGGGCTGGTGGGGGGGTAAAGGAAGGCTGGAGCTGGTGGTGGGATAGAGGAGGGCTTGAGCTGATGGGGGTAGCTTCTGTCACCAACCAAGGAGGGCCTACAGCAGCACCTAGATCTTCTGCACAGATTCTGTCAGACCTGGGCCCTGACAGTACATCTCAGTATGACAAAAATAATGGTGTTCCAAAAAAGGTCCAGTTGCCAGGACCACAAATACAAATTCCATCTAGACACCGTTGCCCTAGAGCACACAAAAAACTATACATACCTCGGCCTAAACATCAGCGCCACAGGTAACTTCAACAAAGCTGTGAACGATCTGAGAGACAAGGCAAGAAGGGAGTTCTATGCCATCAAAAGGAACATGAAATTCGACATACCAATTAGGATCTGGCTAAAAATACTTGAATCAGTTATAGAACCCATTGCCCATATGGTTGTGAGGTCTGGGGTCCGCTCACCAACCAGGAATTCACAAAAATGGGACAAACACCAAATTGAGACTATGCTGCAGAATTCTGCAAAAATATCCTCTGTGTACAACGAAAAACACAAAATAATGCATGCAGAGCAGAATTAGGCTGATACCCGCTAATTATCAAAATCCAGAAAAGAGCTGTTAAATTCTATAACCCCTTAAAAGGAAGCGATTCCCAAACCTTGACTACGTACAGACTCAGTGAGCATAGCCTTGCTATTGAGAAAGGCCACCGTAGGCAGACCTGGCTCTCAAGAGAAGACAGGCTATGTGCACACTGCCGACAAAATGAGGTGGAAACTGAGCTGCACTTCCTAACCTCCTGCCAAATGTATGACCATATTAGAGACACATACTTCCCTCAGATTATAGAAATCCACAAAGAATTCGAAAACAAATCCAATTTTGATAAACTCCCTTATCTACTGGGTGAAAAACCACAGTGTGCAATCACAGCAGCAAGATTTGTGACCCGTTGCCACAAGAAAAGGGCTACCAGTGAAGAACAAACACCATTGTAAATACAACCCATATTTATGTTTATTTATTTTCCCATTTGTACTTTAACTATTTGCACATTGTTACAACACTATATATAGACATATATATGTGGTCCTCTGTAGCTCAGCTGGTAGAGCACGGCGCTTATAACGCCAAGGTAGTGGGTTCGATCCCCGGGACCACCCATACACAAAAAAAATAAATGTATGCACGCATGACTGTAAGTCGCTTTGGATAAAAGCGTCTGCTAAATGGCATATTATATATTATATATTATATATTATTATATATTATTACATAATATGACATTTGAAATGTCTTATTCTTTTGGAAGTTCTGAGTGTAATGTTTACTGTTAATATTTCTAGTTTATTTCACTTTTGTTTACTATCTATTTCACTTGCTTTCGCAATGTTAACATACGTTTCCCATGCCACTAAAGCACTTAAATTGAATTGAATTGAATTGAAAGAGAGATACCAAAATTTGTTTGGGTTCCTCTCTCTCAATTCAAGTTCAATTCAATTTAATTTCAATTCAAAGGGCTTTATTGGCATGGGAAACCTATGTTAACATTGCGAAAGCAAGTGAAATAGATAGTAAACAAAAGTGAAATAAACAATAAAAAATCTAGTCTCTCTCTCTCTTTCTCCCTCTGCCCCTCTCTGTCTGTCCCTTTCCCTGCCCCCTCTCTGCCCCCACCTCTCTGTCTCTCCCTTTCCCTGCCCCCTCTCTGCCCCCACCTCTCTGTCTCTCCCTTTCCCTGCCCCCTCCCCCCTCTGAAATTATACTAGCTTTTTTGCTTTAGAAAATTCAAAAGGCAATTTGTGACTAATGCAGGGAAGTCATTAACGAGACATTGGGGAGCATTAAATGGTTATTGAAGGAAGACTATTAAAAACCTCACTTTAATTGCTTTAATCTCTAAACCTTTTTTTTATGTATTTCTTGCTGTGGAGTATTGGGACACAAAGTTATGAATTAGTGATTTTTAGAGTATATAGCTACAGTGCATTCGGAAAGTATTCAGATCCTTTTACTTTTTCCTCACTTTGTTACGTTACAGCTTTATTCTAAAATGGATTTAAAATATATTTAAAATCTTCAATCTACACACAATACCCCATAATGATAAAGCAAAAACCGGATTTTAGAAACGTTTTCTAATGTATTGAAAGTAAAAAACGGAAATATCACATTTACATAAGTATTCAGACCCTTTACTCAGTACTTTGTTGAAGCCCCTTTGGCAGCCATTACAGCCTCAAGTCTTCTTGGGTATGACACTACAAGCTTGGCACACCTGTATTTGAGATGTTTCTCCCATTCTTCTCTGCAGATCCTCTCAAGCGCTGTCAGGTTGGATGGGGAGCGTCGCTTTACAGCTATTTTCAGGTCTCTCCAGAGATGTTTGATTGGGTTTAAGTCCAGGCTCTGGCTGGGCCACTAAAGGACATTCAGAGACTTGTCCTGAAGCCACTCCTGCGTTGTCTTTGCTGTGTGCTTACGGTCGTTGTCCTGTTGGAAGGTGAACCTTCGCCCCAGTCTGAGGTCCTAGGCGCTCTGGAGCAGGTTTTCATCAAGGATCTCTCTGTACTTTGCTCCGTTCATCTTTCCCTCGATCTTGACTAGTCTCCCAGTTCCTGCCGCTGAAAAACATCCCCACTGCATTTCCTCCAGACGTGACGCTTGGCATTCAGGCCAAAGAGTTCAATGTTGGTTTCATCAGACCAGAGAAATATGGTCTGAGAGTCATTTAGGTGCGTTTTGGCAAACTCCAAGCGGGCTGTCATGTGCCTTTTACTGAGGAGTGGCTTCCATCTGGCCACTCTACCATAAAGGCCTCATTGGTGCAGTGCTGCAGAGATGCTTGTCCTTCTGGAAGTTTCTCCCATCTCCACAGAGGAACTCTGGAGCTCTGTCAGAGGGACCATCGGGTTCTTGGTCACCTCCCTGACCAAGGCCCTTCTCCCCCGATTGCTCAGTTTGGCCGGGCGGCCAGCTCTAGGAAGAGTCTTGGTGGTTTCAAACTTCTTCAATTTAAGAATCACAGAGGCCACTATGTTCTTGCCGAACTTCAGTGCTGCAGAAATGTTTTGGTTCCCTTTCCCAGATCTGTGCCTCAACACAATCCTGTCTCGGAGCTCTACGGACAATTCCTTTGACCTAATGGCTTGGTTTTTGCTCTGACATACACTGTCAACTGTGGGACCTTATATAGACAGGTGTGTGCCTTTCCAAATCATGTCCAATCAATTGAATTTACCATGTCCAATGAAGTTGTAGAAACATCTCAAGGATGATCAATGGAAACAGGATGCACGTGAGCTCAATTTCGAGTATCATAGCATAAATAAGGTATTTCTGTTCTTTATTTTTAATACATTTGCAAACATTTCTAAAAACCTGTTTTCGGGAGATGTTAAACGTATAGTGTATATGAGGTTTTGAAATACTTCTGAAGTTTGTAATTTCCACTTCGAAAGACTTGATGTTCCCTTACGAAAAATGTATCAGCCCCTACAAAAATGTCCATGAATTATAATCCACATAATAATTCACATTTCCTGTTGCTGCAGGATTATGTGCCTGCTGTAGCAAACTGGCTCAAATTAAGATCCTACGTCTGTATACACTGCAACCATTGTAAAAAAATCTGCTTAAAATAAACAAAATAACTGCATTCAGACAATGTAATGTATGGATACATTTTTACATTTCATTCATACCATGCATTAGTTTTCCCTCTCTCTGCATATATGGACAGCTGATTGTGATGTGCAGTGGTCTGGGCTGTATCCCAAATGCCCCCCTATTTGCTATTTAGTGGCTCTGGCCAAAAGAGGTGCAGTATGTAGGGTGCCATTTCATACACAGCCCTGCTGTCAGTATAACCTCCCAGGCTACCCAGCTCATCTGAGGAGCCATGTTCCCTGTGTGAGGTCCCCTGCCATGTTCCCTGTGTGAGGTCCCTTGTCATGTTCCCTGTGTGAGGCCCCCTGCCATGTCCCCTGTGTGAGGTCCCCTGCCATGTCCCCTGTGTGAGGTCCCCTGCCATGTTCCCTGTCTGAGGTCCCCTGCCATGTTCCCTGTGTGAGGTCCCCTGCCATGTTCCCTGTGTGAGGCCCCCTGCCATGTTCCCTGTGTGAGGTCCAGTGCCATGTTCCCTGTGTGAGGCCCCCTGCCATGTTCCCTGTGTGAGGCCCCCCTGCCATGTTCCCTATGTGAGGCCCCCCTGCCATGTCCCCTGTGTGAGGCCCCCCTTCCATGTTCCCTGTGTGAGGCCCCCCTGCCATGTTCCCTGTGTGAGGCCCCCTGCCATGTTCCCTGTGTGAGGCCCCCCTGCCATGTTCCCTGTGTGAGGCCCCCTGCCTTGTTTCCTGTGTGAGGCCCCCCTGCCATGTTCCCTGTGTGAGGCCCCCCTGCTATGTTCCCTGTGTGAGGCCCCCTGCCATTTTCATGTTGTTCTACGTCTGGGATCTTAAAACACACTGGTGTGATCCTGGAGAAGGTCTGTCCCCTTCCTGGAGAGGCTCAGTGCTGCTCCTCTCCTCCTCTCCTCCAGATCATCCTCTCCTCCAGACATGAAGGAGGGTCAAGCTTCACATCCTGTTCTTTACACTTTAGTTTAAAACTACATTCTGTGATTTATAAAACGACAACACAGTGTCCCCGCCACTTGTTTTAGTATATAGCAGAGGGTAAATATCAATAACCATTAAACAGCTTCCAAGCTTTAAAATGGGATTTATTATCAACATATTTACTGTTTACTTTTTTGTATCTGTTTCAAAACAACCGCTGTAGGGGGGAGTGAGGGACTGTAGAGGGGAGTGAGGGAGTGAATTACTTACTGTAGCTTTAATGGTATCATTTGATAAGATCTTGTGTTAACGCTCGGCTTCTTTTGAAATGACATTTATAAACCAGAGGATCGTCCTAGTTTCCGTAATCTGGTGTGATACACTACAAATGTTTTTAATTGGGGTTGCTAGAAGTAGCTTTTGGCTGTGGTATGTGCTCACTGCTTACTCAATGTTAGAGTGAGTGGGATGAGAGAAAGAGAGAGAGAGAGAGAGAGAGAGAGAGAGAGAGAGAGAGAGAGAGAGAGAGAGAGAGTGAGAGAGTGAGAGAGTGAAAGAGTGAAAGAGTGAGAGAGTGAGAGAGTGAGAGTGAGTGAGTGAGTGAGTGAGTGAGTGAGTGAGTGAGTGAGTGAGTGAGTGAGAGAGCGAGAGAGAGAGAGAGAGAGAGAGAGAGAGAGAGAGAGAGAGAGAGAGAGAGAGAGAGAGAGAGAGAGAGAGAGAGAGAGAGAGAGAGAGAGAGAGAGAGTTTTAACTGTGCTTTGGGGCACACAGCAATACACAGATGGTCTCTGTCATTACCGCAAAGTCAAAATAGTCATGCTGATATGAAAAGAGTAGGGAGAACAGTGTCAGTAGAAATGTGTCTGAGTGGCATAAAATCATGTTATACAATAACTGAGTTGGTTTATTAAGAGAACACACACCATGGACCAGGTAGTCTTTTAACAAAGGCTATCAGTGAAAAACATTGCTCAGCCCCCTGAGTTATTTGCCTAACCAATATGTAGATATTCATGTTTGTATTGTTTAGTTGAAACCAGATATCAGTGACTAAACAGAAATACATATTGATTGTGGACGTTGTTGTAACACTTAATTAGAATTGATAACTATATTTATATTGACAAGGAAATCGATTCAGACTACATTATATTGAGATGTACTTCCTTATAATGTCTCCGATTTGATTAGCTCACTATTTCCTTTCATTGTGTAAACATAATCAGAGGGTATATAAGATTTAGTGGCACTGCATGGATGTGGTCATCATCATCATCATCATCATCATCATCATCACCATCACCATCATCACCATCACCATCACCATCACCATCATCATCATCATCATCACCAACATCATCATCATCATCATCATCATCACTACATAAACACAATGACTCTTACACCTTGCTGTTCTATATAAAACAACCAAACAACTGCTTTGGAAAATATACATTTCCTTCTGATCTCTAAAACCGTATTTTCTCTTTGTTCTTTGTCTCAACAGGAAAAAGGAAACATTGCAGTTATATTTAATGTTGGAACGGACGACATAAATATCGAGGAGACAGCAAAGTTTGTAAATGATGGAAAGTACCATATAGTGAAGTTTACACGGAGTGGCGGTAATGCCACCCTACAGGTGGATGACCTACCTGTCATAGAGCGCTATCCAACAGGTAAGACACCCACGCCTTATTACCTTCCCAGCATCCTCTGCTGTCAGTGCTCTGTACCACAGTTTGAATGTACCTGTACTTTAAATGACCAAGAAGGGTAGCCTAACTGTTGTCAGGAAAAGGTTGAATAAATGTTGGGATATTTTAAAATGGTGTATGAAATGTTTTTGGTTGGTGTGTCTTAAATATACTGTGCTTCTTTCTCATAATAATATAATCCGGTTTTTATACAGTATCCTTTAAAATGACAACATGTCAGTAGAACGATGACTGTTGTGTTGAGAAGGCTTTAAATGTCAACACTTGGGGTCTTGAATTCACAACATTTGAACTGCTAAAAGGCTTTGACAAAGGCTACAGAGGATTCAAGTCAGATTAATTATTTAACATGTCTCGTTATATGTGACAGCGTTTGTCATGTCCCCACATATAGTCTACTCTAACCAGGAAGTGAACATTTTCTGTTACCCAGGAACACCCGTAGCTTTCACTGAAGTAAGTCAAGACAGCAAATTGAAATGGCCAAATTCTAGTGGATAATTAAGTATTTACCCATATTTAAATGGTGAAATTATGGCATGGGGTGGCATTTTATTTCCATGGCAATTTCCTACTGTCCACTAGGGGTAACGCAAGCGTCTATTAGCATCTAGCTTAAACCGTGAGCTACAGCTCAGAGGATCGTGGGTTCAATCCCAGTGCTAGTTTTGTTTTGTAATTTTTAGTTTTCTATTTTAACCCTATCCCAAACCTTAACGCTTACCTTAACCACTCGGAATCAATGCCTAAACTTAACCCTGATGCCTAAATCTCAGAATTAATCAATTTAACCCTAATGCCAAAATTTCGGAGTGAAATCCTAATTTCAACCGTCGAGGTTAGTTTCAGTGTAACTTGTTTGACTGACAGCTAACATACGTCAAAATATGCCGTAATTAAAACGGCAACACACTCCATAATCTATAGACGGCACCACAGATGGCCCCATATGCAATAATTAAAAGGGCCAGCCATGCCATATCTCTGTTGCTGCAAGTATGCAAGTTTCTTTGGAGATTGTGTTGCAAAATCGTCTACTCTAAACAAATGTAACAGTAAAATGAATTCACAGGATACAGTATGTTCTTAAAATCCCATTAATTGACATAACGGTTGGAATATTGGAACTGGCATGTCACTTTCTGTGATGTCACTTCCTGTAAATATTAATGTCTATCCTCTGGACAAATATTATGTAGGGAGACTCAATGATTATCTATGTTTGCCTGCAACAGCAAACAGTTTCACTGTATTCTTATGGTATAAAGATGTATAAGATATAATATGAACATATTACCCACTCAATATGAACATACTACCCACTCTCTGTCATGACAGTTCTCAGGAAAATAGCTTTTGGAAGAAGGAACTAGTTTATAGGAGAGGGGCCTAAAACAAGGGGAGGGCTTGAGTAATGCGAAAGGGGCCTTGCTCATATGGGTGGAGCCTGCCTCGTATGTGAAGAGCCTGGTACAGAGGGGAGGGGCCTAGCTCATAGGATCAGGATTGCCTGAGTCTAACTCAACCATCTTGGCATGAGGATTTCAACCTGTCTCCCCCTCCTCTCCTCCTTCTGTAATGTTTGTTGACCTTTTCAGACGGCCCAGTGCTTTCACCAACACTAAAGAGGGTTTTATGGCTGGGGACAGATTAGCTCGTCACTCCTCGCCTCAGGTAGACAGGGAAATTAATGTCTTGTGATGTGCAGCGAACATGGAGGAACACAGAATACACCGCAGGGTTAATAGACTGATGGCTCTATAGTTGCTATAGGATCTATGGTTGCTATAGGATCTTAGCTCTGCAATAGAGAGACTCACTGTTCCACAGACACACAGACAGAAAAACACAGACAGACAGACAGAAACACACACACACAGAAACACACACACACACACACACACACACACACACACACACACACACAAACACACACACACACACACATTAATACTGTAAATCTTTCGGATACTTGAACAGATAGATATAGCTTTTTATTTAGTCTTAAGACAGCCCTTTTGGGGCACAAAAAAAAAAGAAGAAGATTCCTCGCTGCACAGAGAAACTTCTAAAAGGAAGTAGATTAATTTAGTTGAAGGTTGGTTAGCTCTCTAATGAATTCAGAGCTTTCATTTTGTGTGAGGGGAGGAGTAATAACTAACCAACGATATACCTCAATGGCAGACTAAACTCACCGGCTCAATAGAGGAAAACATAGACAAAACAAAGAATAAAGAAAACATAACTAAACACATTTCAATAACAACAACTCCTGAATGTCTTTGAGTCAGAATTAATTGGCTGTCTAAATCTGCAATCGGACTGAAGCCAATCATTTGCTAAATAAAATATCTCATTTTACTTGAATTAATTTGTTACCATTTGTTTCAGTGGTATAACAAAAAATGTCTAGAAGGCAATTATGTCATTGTTATTATTTAAATAAGGACACAATCGATAAGACTTCATATCATTGAATTCTAATTAAAATACTTGTCAGCTAAACATTCACTTTCAGATATAATTTTCTGTTTTATTACCTAGCTACTATATTGGAATGACCTTCATTATCAAACATGCAATTAAATAACATGTAAAAGAGTTACTACTTGGAATTGATTAAAGATAACAAGTGTAGCTACAGCTTGTTTCCAATTGAAATGGTTTCTATAGCCATGGCCAATTACACATTAGATGGCGTAGTAGTGCATTTCTGTTTTTGTCGTGTGTCTGTAAATAGCCTGTAAATACCCTGTTTTTTTTGGAATTTTCGTACATATTTCCCTATCAGACTTTTCATCCTTCTACAAAATATACTTTCCTGCAACCCGCCTCACTCAATGTGGAACGGATTCTATTATTGACTTACCTTTTATCTAGAATCTCCAGTTGAAACTAGCTAGCCAGCTAACTAGCTACTTGCTATTAGCCACAGTTAGCGGTATTTCACCCAGAACATTGGATTTTTTTTCTGCGGGATTAATTTAATCACTGGACATTAATCACCGGATCGCAACTAGCTAGCCGCAACCGAATGGATGTTGCTGTCTGGCTAATCACCACTGCCCCCGATGCAAGCACCAGTTAGCCTCGAGCTAGCCTAGATCCAGGCTCATATCTACCTCTAGGTGTACCGGACGGGAGTAGCCAGCTAACTAGCTACTTGCTATCAGCTACCGTTAGCGGTTTTTCACCATTGTCCGTGGCCTGCACCACTCACCAGCCAGCTCTAGTCTGGACTATTATTCGGCCAGTCTGCACAGCGCGTTATCGACCCAGAACATATCAGTTTTTCTGCCGGAATCACTGAATCACTGGACCTTTAACTCCGGATTCATCGCTACCAGCTAGCTGCAACAAAATGGACGCTGTGGTCTGGCTTATCATCCTGAGCTAGGCCCATCTCCCGGCTATCTACCTCTCTGTCAACCGGACGGGACCACCTAGTGTTGACACGGAGCCCCGCCGATCCTACACGACTGGTCTGCCGACGAAATCGTCTGATGTGGTTACGACGTCGACCACGAAGATTCCATCTGCTAGCCCCGGCCCGCTAGCACACGCTAGCCGTGGCCTCTTACTCGCTAGTGCTTTAGCAGCCTCCGAACTATCCTATTGCTGTTCACCGGACCTTATAATAACTCCGCTATACAGCTGATGTCTGCTGGACTGTTCCTTTTTACGGTACTACATCCTGTTTATGTTTAGCCTCAGCCCAAACATGGTTAGCTTATTGTTGTTTCGGTTATTTCTAATTGTACTATTTCACTGTAGATCCCCCAGCCCAGCTAAACCTGCCTTAGATAGCTCCTTTGTCCCACCCCCCATACACGCGGAGACCGACTCAATTGGTGCCTCCAGTGATGCTATCTCTTTCATTGTTACCCAACGCTTAGGTTTACCTCCACTTTACTCATATCCTTCCATATCCTTGTCTGTACATAATGCCCTGAATCTTTTCTACAACACCCGGAAATCTGCCCCCTTTATTCTATGTACCCAACGCACTAGAAGACCAGTTCTTAAAGCCTTTAGCCGTATCCTTATTCTAGTCCTCCTCTGTTCCTCTGGTGATGTAGAGGCTAACCCAGGCCCTGCAGCCCTCAGTATCACTCCTACTCCCCAGGCACTATCATTTGCTGACTTCTGTAATCGCAAAAGTCTTGGTTTCTTACACGTAAATATCAGAAGTCTACTTCCTAAGTTTGAGTTATTCACTGCGTTAGCACACTCCGCCAACCCTGATGTTCTAGCAGTGTCTGAATCCTGGCTCAGGAAGGCCACCAAAAATTCTGAAATTTCCATCCCCAACTATAACATTTTCCGTCTAGATAGAACTGCCAAAGGGGGTGGAGTTGCAATCTACTGTAGAGATAGCCTGCAGAGCTTTATCATACTATCCAGGTATGTGCCCAAACAGTTTGAGCTTCTACTTCTAAAAATCCACCTTTCCAGAAATAAGTCTCTCACTGTTGCCGCTTGCTACAGACCCCCCTCAGCCCCCAGCTGTGCCCTGGACACCATATGTGAATTGATTGCCCCCCATTTATCCTCAGAGTTCGTACTGCTTGGTGACCTAAATTGGGATATGCTTAATACCCCGGCCATCCTACAATCCAAACTAGATGCCCTCAATCTCACGCGAATTATCAACGAACCTACCAGGTACAACCCTAAATCCGTAAACATGGGTACCCTCATAGATATCATCCTGACTAACATACCCTCTAAATACACCTCAGCTGCCTTATTGCCTGCGTCCGTAACGGGTCCGCGGTCAAACGACCACCCCTCATCACTGTCAAACGCTCCCTAAAACACTTTAGCGAGCAGGCCTTCCTAATTGACCTGGCCCAGGTATCCTGGATGGATATAGATCTCATTCCGTCAGTAGAGTATGCCTGGTTGTTCCTTAAAAGTAATTTCCTCTCAATCTTAAATAAACATGCCCCATTCAAAAAATACAGAACTAAGAACCGATATAGCCCCTGGTTCTCCTCAGACTTGACTGCCCTTGACCAGCACAAAAAAATCCTGTGGCGTACTGCATTAGCATCAAATAACCCCCGCGATATGCAACTTTTCAGGGAAGTTAGGAACCAATATACACAAGCAGTCAGGAAAGCAAAGACTAACTTTTTCAAACAGAAATGTGCATCCTGTAGCACTAACTCCAACAAGTTTTGGGACACTGTAAAGTCCATGGAGAATAAGAGCACTTCCTCCCAGTTGCCCACTGCACTGAGGCTAGGAAACACTATCACCACCGATAAATCTACAATAATCGAGAATTTCAACAAGCATTTTGCTACAGCTGGCCATGCTTTCCATCTGGCTACCACTACCCCGGCCACCAACTCTGCACCCTCCGCTGCAACTTGCCCATGCCCCCCCCCCCCCCCCCCCCCCGCTTCTCCTTCACACAAATTCAGACAGCTGATGTTCTGAAAGAGCTGCAAAATCTGGACCCCTACAAATCAGCTGGGCTAGACAATCTGGACCCTTTCTTTCTAAAACTAGCCGCCGAAATTGTCGCAACCCCTATTACTAGTCTGTTCAACCTCTCTTTCATAACGTCTGAGATCCCCAGAGATTGGAAAGCTGCCGCGGTCATCCCCCTCTTCAAAGGGGGTGACACTCTAGATCCAAACTGCTACAGACCTATATTTTACATTTACATTTTAGTCATTTAGCAGACGCTCTTATCCAGAGCGACTTACAGGAGCAATTAGGGTTAAGTGCCTTGCTCAAGGGCACATTTACGTCATTTAGCAGACGCTCTTATCCAGAGCGACTACAAATTGGTGCATTCACCCTATAGCCAGTGGGATAACCACTTTACAATTATACTTTTTTTTTTTTTGGGGGGGGGGGGGGTAGAAGGATTACTTTATCCTATCCCAGGTGTTCCTTAAAGAGGTGGGGTTTCAAATGTCTCCGGAAGGTGGTGAGTGACTCCGCTGTCCTGGCGTCGTGAGGGAGCTTGTTCCACCATTGGGGTGCCAGAGCAGCGAACAGCTTTGACTGGGCTGAGCGGGAACTATGCTTCCGCAGAGGAAGGGGAACCAGCAGGCCAGAGGTGGATGAACGCAATGCCCTCGCCTGGGTGTAGGGACTGATCAGAGCCTGAAGGTACGGAGGTGCCGTTCCCCTCACTGCTCCATAGGCAAGCACCATGGTATTGTAACGGATGCGAGCTTCAACTGGAAGCCAGTGGAGTGTGCGGAGGAGGGGGGTGACGTGAGAGAACTTGGGAAGGTTGAACACCAGACGGGCTGCGGCATTCTGGATGAGTTGTAGGGGTTTAATGGCACAGGCAGGGAGCCCAGCCAACAGCGAGTTGCAGTAATCCAGACGGGAGATGACAAGTGCCTGGATTAGGACCTGTGCCGCTTCCTGTGTAAGGCAGGGTCGTACTCTCCGAATGTTGTAGAGCATGAACCTGCAGGATCGGGTCACCGCCTTGATGTTGGCGGAGAACGACAGGGTGTTGTCCAGGGTCACGCCAAGGCTCTTCGCACTCTGGGAGGAGGACACAACGGAGTTGTCAACCGTGATGGCGAGATCATGGAACGGGCAGTCCTTCCCCGGGAGGAAGAGCAGCTCCGTCTTGCCAGGGTTCAGCTTGAGGTGGTGATCCGTCATCCATACTGATATGTCTGCCAGACATGCAGAGATGCGATTCGCCACCTGGTTATCAGAAGGGGGAAAGGAGAAGATTAGTTGTGTATCGTCAGCGTAGCAATGATAGGAGAGGCCATGTGAGGATATGACAGAGCCAAGTGACTTGGTGTATAGGGAGAAAAGGAGAGGGCCTAGAACTGAGCCCTGGGGGACACCAGTGGTGAGAGCACGTGGTGCGGAGACAGCTTCTCGCCACGCCACTTGGTAGGAGCGACCGGTCAGGTAGGACGCAATCCAGGAGTGAGCCGCGCCGGAGATGCCCAGCTCGGAGAGGGTGGAGAGGAGGATCTGATGGTTCACTGTATCAAAGGCAGCAGACAGGTCTAGAAGGACAAGAGCAGAGGAGAGAGAGTTAGCTTTAGCAGTGCGGAGAGCCTCCGTGACACAGAGAAGAGCAGTCTCAGTTGAATGACCAGTATCCATCCTGCCCTGCCTTTCGAAAGTATTTGAAAGCCAAGTTAACAAACAGATCACCGACCATTTCGAATACCACCGTACCTTCTCCGCTATGCAATCCGGTTTCCGAGCTGGTCATGGGTGCACTTCAGCCACGCTCAAGGTCCTAAACGATATTATAACCGCGATTGATAATAGACAGTACTGTGCAGCCTTCTTCATCGACCTGGCCAAGGCTTTCGACTCTGTCAACCACCGCATTCTTATTGGCAGACTAAATAGCCTTGGTTTCTCAAATGACTGCCTCGCCTGGTTCACCAACTACTTCTCAGATAGAGTTCAGTGTGTCAAATCGGAGGGCCTGTTGTCTGGACCTATGGCAGTCTCTATGGGGGTGCCACAGGGTTCAATTCTTGGGCCGACACTTTTCTCCGTGTATATCAATGATGTCGCTCTTGCTGCTGGTGACTCTCAGATCCACCTCTACGCAGACGACACCATTTTGTATACATCTGGCCCTTCATTGGACACTGTGTTAACAAACCTCCAAACGAGCTTCAATGCCATACAACACTCCTTCAGTAGCCTCCAACTGCTCTTAAACACTAGTAAAACTAAATGTATGCTTTTCAACCGAACGCTGCTGGCACCCGCCCACCCGACTAGAATCACCACTCTCGACGGGTCTGACCTAGAGTATGTGGACAACTACAAATACCTAGGTGTCTGGTTAGACTGTAAACTCTCCTTCCAGACTCACATAAAGAATCTCCAATCCAAAGTTAAATCTAGAATCGGCTTCCTATTTCGCAACAAAGCCTCCTTCACTCATGCTGCCAAACATGCCCTCGTAAAACGGACTATCCTACCGATCCTTGACTTCGGCGATGTCATTTACAAAATAGCCTCCAACACTCTACTCAGCAAACTGGATGTAGTCTATCACAGTGCCATCTGTTTTGTCTCCAAAGCCCCATACACTACCCACCACTGTGACCTGTACGCTCTTGTTGGCTGGTCCTCACTACATGTTCGTCGTCAAACCCACTGGCTCCAGGCCATCTATAAATCACTGCTAGGCAAATCCCCGCCTTATCTTAGCTCATTGGTCACCATAGCAGCACCCACCCGTAGTATGCGCTCCAGCAGGTATATCTCACTGGTCATTCCCAAAGCCAACACCTCCTTTGGCCGCCATTCCTTCCAGTTCTCTGCTGCCAATGACTGGAACGAAATGCAAAAATCTCTGAAGCTGGAGACTCTTATCTCCCTCACTAACTTTAAGCATCAGTTGTCAGAGCACCTTACCGATCACTGCACCTGTACACAGCCCATCTGAAATTAGCCCACCCAACTACCTCATCCCTATATTGTTATTTATTTTGCTCTTTTGCACCCCAGTATCTCTATTTGCACATAATCTCTTGCACATCTAGCATTCCAGTGTTAATACTATTGTAATTATTTTGCACTATAGCCTATTTATTGCCTTACCTCCATAACTTGCTACATTTGCACACACTGTATAGATATTTTCTGTTGTATTTTTGACTTTATGTTTTTTTACCCCATATGTAACTCTGTGTTGTTTTTATCGCACTGCTTTGCTTTATCTTGGCCAGGTCGCAGTTGTAAATGAGAACTTGTTCTCAACTGGCTTACCTGGTTAAATAAAGGTGAAATAAAAACAATTTTAAAAATGGTGAATGCAGACAGACACATCTTATTCAGAAGCTTTGGTTGGTCTTTTTATAGATCTCGATCAAAAAAACAAGGCACGTATTATGATTTCTCCCAAACTCACATAACACTGTTTATTTTCTTTCTTCATTTTGACATGGAGTTCAGTATAATGTCCTGAAATGAATACAACTTTCCGACAAAAGTTTTTCAAAGTCATCGCAATAAATTAAAACATAAATCATGAGAGAGATGAATTAGATTTTGTGCCAATTAGTCAGAACTTGACTCTTATATTTCACATCTAGCACAATAAAAGCACGTGATGGTTACATAGTATTATACAACGACATAGCAAAGACAGTCCTACTGGTGTCACTCATTATAATTCTATGAAAGGAAATCATTATATAAAATAACATCAAACATGGATATGCACTCAATATCATGGTACCGCAATATACAGTGAGGGAAAAAAGTATTTGATCCCCTGCTGATTTGGTACGTTTGCCCACTGACAAAGAAATGAGCAGTCTATAATTTTAATGGTAGGTTTATTTGAACAGTGAGAGACATAATAACAGCAACAAAATCCAGAAAAACGCATGTCAACATTTTTATAAATTGATTTGCATTTTAATGAGGGAAATAAGTATTTGACCCCCTCTCAATCAGAAAGATTTCTGGCTCCTAGGTGTCTTTTATACAGGTAACGAGCTGATATTAGGAGCACACTCTTAAAGGGAGTGCTCCTAATCTCAGCTTTATCTCCCGAGTGGCGCAGTGGTCTAAGGCACTGCATCACAGTGCTAGCTGTGCCACTAGAGATCCTGGTTCGAATCCAGGCTTTGTCGTAGCCGGCCGCGACCGGGAGACCCATGGGGCGGCGCACAATTGGCCAATGGTCGTCCAGGGTAGGGGAGGGAAAGGCCGGCAGGGATGTAGAGCATGGCGTTACCAACGCCAGGGTTGTGGGTTCGATTCCCACGGGGGGCCAGTATAAAAAATAATGTATGCACTCACTAACTGTAAGTCGCTCTGGATAAGAGCGTCTGCTAAATGACTAAAATGTAAAAATTTAAATGTTGTTACCTGTATAAATGACACCTGTCCACAGAAGCAATCAATCAATCAGATTCCAAACTCTCCACCATGGCCAAGACCAAAGAGCTCTCCAAGGATGTCAGGAACAAGATTGTAGACCTACACAAGGCTGGAATGAGCTACAAGACCATCACCAAGCAGCTTGGTGAGAAGGTGACAACAGTTGGTGCGATTATTCGCAAATGGAAGAAACACAAAAGACCTGTCAATCTCCCTCGGCCTGGGGCTCCATGCAAGATCTCACCTCGTGGAGTTGCAATGATCATGAGAACGGTGAGGAATCCGCCCAGAACTACACGGGAGGATCTTATCAATGATCTCAAGGCAGCTGGGACCATAGTCACCAAGAAAACAATTGGTAACACACTACGCCGTGAAGGACTGAAATCCTGCAGCGTCCGCAAGGTCCCCCTGCTCAAGAAAGCACATATACAGGGCCGTCTGAAGTTTGCCAATGAATATCTGAATGATTCAGAGGAGAACTGGGTGAAAGTGCTGTAGTCAGATGAGACCAAAATCGAGCTCTTTGGCATCAACTCAACTCGCCGTGTTTGGAGGAGGAGGAATGCTGCCTATGACCCCAAGAACACCATCCCCACCGTCAAACATGGAGGTGGAAACATTATGCTTTGGGGGTATTTTTCTGCTAAGGGGACAGGACAACAAAGGGACGATGGACGGGGCCATGTACCGTCAAATCTTGGGTGAGAACCTCCTTCCCTCAGCCAGGGCATTGAAAATGGGTCGTAGATGGGTATTCCAGCATGACAATGACCCAAAACACACGGCCAAGGCAACAAAGGAGTGGCTCAAGAAGAAGCACATTAAGGTCCTGGAGTGGCCTAGCCAGTCTCCAGACCTTAATCCCATAGAAAATCTGTGGAGGGAGCTGTAGGTTCGAGTTGCCAAACGTCAGCTCGAAAACCTTAATGACTTGGAGAAGATCTGCAAAGAGGAGTGGACAAAATCCCTCCTGAGATGTGTGCAAACCTGGTGGCCAACTACAAGAAACGCCTGACCTCTGTGATTGCCAACAAGGGTTTTGCCACCAAGTACTAAGTCATGTTTGCAAAGGGGTCAAATACTTATTTCCCTCATTAAAATGCAAATCAATTTATAACATTTTTGACATGCGTTTTCTGGATTTTGTTTGTTGTTATTCTGTCTCTCACTGTTCAAATAAACCTACCATTACAAAATCAGCAGGGGATCAAATACTTTTTTCCCTCACTGTAAGTCCTTTTGAAAAGTGGGGGGGTTCCCAGAACCAACAGACACACATTCAAATCAACGTATAGTTGTTTGGAGATGAGATGGAATGTCTCATTTGATTCTGATGGACAGAGATTAGTGCCATTTCTTACCAGATTCAAGTGTTAACTGATAGTTAACTACCGATCAAATATGAATGAGTTTAGCTAAACACAAATAGGACAACGTCCTACATAAATGGTGTCTGTGTGAGGATTATCTGAACAGAACAGGATTTATCCACGCCCACCTCCCTCTCTGTCGCTCTGTACTATACAGCATCCCTCTCCCTTACCCCCCAGCCCTCTGCCCCATTCATAATCTATATTATTCCTCTATAGTTTGATGAGCCATCATTAATGCCTCGGGTCAGTCTGGTTGCGTCCAAAATGGCACCTTATTCCCTACATAGGATTCCTATTCCCTATTCCCTATATAGTGGCACTCCACTGGCTTCCAGACGACGTTTGCATCCACTACCAGACCATGGAGCAGCAAGAGGAACTACCCCTCCCTACCTTCAGGCTAAAAACCGTACACCCCAACCCGGGCACTCTGTTCTGTCACTTCTGGTCTCTTGGCCCACCTACCCATACGGGAGGGCAGATCCTGCTCAGCCCAGTCAAAGCTCTTCTCTGTTCTGGCACCTCATTGGTGAAAAAATAGTTTTCCTGAATTTGCACATGACCCCCCAAAAGAGAAGGAGAAGGAGAGAGAGAGGGCGAGAGAGAGGGAGAGAGAGAGAGAGGGCGAGAGAGAGAGGGCGAGAGAGAGGGAAAGAGAGGGAGAATGAGAGAGAGAGAGAGAGAGAGAGAGAGAGAGAGAGAGAGAGAGAGAGAGAGAGAGAGAGAGAGAGAGAGAGAGAGAGAGAGAGAGAGAGAGAGAGAGAGAGAGAGAGAGAGAGAGAGAGAAAGAGCCGTGGGTGAGACAGGAATGCAGCTTCAGCCCCACCCTCTTCAACATATATATCAACGAATTGGCGAGGGCACTAGAACAGTCTGCAGCATCCGGCCTCACCCTACTAGAATCTGAAGTCTACTGTTTGCTGATGATCTGGTGTTTCTGTCCCCAACCAAGGAGGGCCTACAGCAGCACCTAGATCTTCTGCACAGATTCTGTCAGACCTGGGCCCTGACATTAAATCTCAGTGCGAAAAAATTATGGTGTTCCAAAAAAGGTCCAGTTGTCTGGACCACAAATATAAATTCCATCTAGACACCATTGCCTTAGAGCACACAAAAAGCTATACATACCTCTGCCTAAACATCAGAACCACAGGTAACTTTCACAAAGCTGTGAACGATCTGAGAGACAAGGCAAGAAGGGCCTTCTATGCCATCAAAAGGAACATACAATTCGACATACCAATTAGAATCAGGCTAAAAATACTTGAATCAGTTATAGAACCCATTGCACTTTATGGTTGTGAGGTCTGGGGTCCGCTCACCAGCCAAGAATTTACTAAATTGCACAAACACCAAATTGAGACTCTGCATGCAGAATTCTGAAAAAATGTCCCCGTGTACAACGTAAAACCCAAATAATGTATGTAGAGCAGAATTAGGCGATACCCGCTAATGATCAAAATCCAGAAAATTGCCATTAAATTCTACAACCACCTAAAAGGAAGTTTGTTCTCTCTCGCCCTCTCTCTCTCCTTCTCTTTTGGGGGGTCATGTGCAAGTGTTGATTCAAACCTTCCATAACAAAGTCATCACCTACAGAGAGATGAACCTAAAGAAGAGTCCCCTAAGCAAGCTGGTCCTGGGGCTCTGTTCACAAACACAAACAGACCCCACCGAGCCCCAGGACAGCAACATTAGACCCAACCAAATCATGAGAAAACAAAAAGATAATTACTTGACAGATAGGAAAGTATTAACAGAAAAACAGATCAAACTAGAATGCTATTTGGCCCTAAACAGAGTACATAGTGGCAGAATACCTGACCACTGTGACTGACCCAAACTTAAGGAAAGCTTTGACTATGTACAGACTCAGTGAGCATAGCCTTGCAATTGAGAAAGGCTGCCGTAGGCAGACCTGGCTCTCAAGAGAAGACACGCTATGTGCATACTGCCCACAAAATTAGGTGGAAACTGAGCTGCACTTCCTAACCTCCTGCAAAATTTATGACCATATTAGAGACACATATTTCCCTCAAAATTACACAGACCCACAAATAATTTGAAAACAAACCCCAATTCTGATAAACTCCCTTATCTATTGGGTGAAATACCACAGTGTACCATCACTGCAGCAAGACTTGTGACATGTTGCCACAAGAAAAGGGCAACCAGTGAAGAACAAACACCATTGTAAATACAACCCATATTTATGTTTATTTCTTTTCCATTTTGTACTTTAACTATTTGCATATTGTTACAACACTGGATATATACACAATATGACATTTGAAATGTATTTATTCTTTTGGAACCTTTGTGATTGTAATGTTTACTGTTCATTATAAATGCTGTACATTTATTTCATTGTGTATTTCACTTTTGTTATTATCTATTTAACTTTTTTTGGCAATGTTAACACACGTTTCCCATGCCAATAACGCCCCTTAAATTGAATTGAATTGAGAGAGAGAGAGAGAGAGAGAGAGAGAGAGAGAGAGAGAGAGAGAGAGAGAGAGAGAGAGAGAGGAGAGAGAGAGAGAGAGAGAGAGAGAGAGAGAGAGAGAGAGAGAGAGAGAGAGGAAGACAACAGGCTAAAAGGTTGAAGGAATGGAGGGAGACCACCATGAGAGCGAGAGACAAACAGAGAGAAAGAGCGAGACAGAGGGGATGAAGGAGAACAGATTGGATGGGATGGAGGGGACCACAATTATGTAAATATGAAAAGCGGGGGGGGGAATAATTGCACCACTTGTGCCTCTAAACAGCTCCCTCATGTAAACTCATGAAAAAGTCACATTCTGCCGACTTAACAAGCCATTAGATTGTCCTTAGCCCAATTTATCAGAGGCTATTGTGCATCCCAAATGACACCCTGACTTCCCCTATATAGTATTTACATTTTAGTCATTTAGCAGACACTCTTACCCAGAGCGACTTCACGTGTTTTTGTTTTGTTTTTGTTTCCCCGTGGGAATCAGGGTTGTGGGTTTGATTCCCCGTGGGAATCAAACCCACAACCCTGGCGTTGCAAGAGCCATGCTCTACCAACTGAGCTACACGGGTCTCTCTTCCCCTCTAGTATGTAGTACTATGGGCCCTGGTCAAGAGTAGTGCACTATAACGGGAATATGGTGCCATTTGGGAGGCAAGCACATCATTTTTATTATGTGGAGAACATGCAGCCTCAGAAATGTGACCCTCCTCCTGCTGCAGAGTCTGGGCCATGGAAGTAATACCATTACAATGGTGCTGTCAAGCCCAGAGGGTACTGTAGCAGTAGCAGGGTAGTACACCACTCTATTGGGAGAACTGCTAATGTTGAAAGCCTGTCTAACACAAGGCAGACAAAGTTAATGGAGTAGCCTTATTCTTCTACTTTTATCAGAGCATGATGCACTTAAAAAGATACCCTCTCTCTCTCTCTCTCTCTCCATCCCTCCCGCTCTCTCTTTAACTCTGGTCTATCTTCCCCTCTCTCTCTCTTTCTCTCTCTCTCTCTCTCTCTCTCTCTCTCTCTCTCTCTCTCTCTCTCTCTCTCTCATCCCTCTCTCTCTTTAACTCTCTCTCCTCTCTCTCTCTCTCTCTCTCTCTCTCTCTCTCTCTCTCTCTCTCTCTCTCTCTCTCTCTCTCTCTCTCTCTCTCTCTCTCTCTCATCCCTCTCTCTCTTAACTCTGGTCTCTCTTCCCCCTCTCTCTCTCTCTCTCTCTCTTTAACTATTGTCTCTCTTCCCCCCCCCTCTCTCTCTCTCTCTCTCTCTCTCTCTCTCTCTCTCTCTCTCTCTCTCTCTCTCTTTAACTCTGGTCTATCTTCCTCTCTCTCTCTCTCTCTCCTCTCTCTCTCTCTCTCTCTTAACTCTGGTCTATCTTCCCCCCTCTCTCCTCTCTCTCTCTCTCTCTCTCTCTCTCTCTTTCTCTCTCTCTCTCTCTCTCTCTCTCTCTCTCTCTCTCTCTCTCTCTCTCATCCCTCTCTCTCTTTAACTCTGGTCTCTCTTCCCCTCTCTCTCTCTCTCTCTTTAACTATTGTCTCTCTTCCCTCTCTCTCTCTCTCTCTCTCCTCTTTAACTATTGTCTCTTTCCTCTCTCTTCTCTCTCTCTCTCTCTCTTCGTCTCTCTCTCTCTCTCTCTCTCTCTCTCTCTTCTCTCTCTCTCCATCCCTCCCTCTCTCTCTTTAACTCTGGTCTCTCTTCCCCCCTCTCTCTTTCCATCCCTCCCTCTCTCTCTTTAGCTCTGGTCTCTCTTCCCCCCCCCCTCTCTCTCTCTCTCTCTCTCTTTCTCTCTCTCTCTCTCTCTCTCTCTCTCTCTCTCCATCCCTCCCTCCCTCTCTCTCTTTAACTCTGGTCTCTCTTCCCTCTCTCTCTCTCTCCATCCCTCCCTCTCACTCTTAGCTCTGGTCTCTCTTCGTCTCTCTCTCTCTCCTCTCTCTCTCTTCTCTCTCTCTCTCTCTCTCTCTCTCTCTCTCTCTCCTCTCTCTCTCCTCTCAATCAATTTCAATTTAAGGGGGCTGTATTGCATGGGAAACAAATGTTAACATTGCCAAATCAAGTGAAATAGATAATAAACAAAAGTGAATTAACAATAATACTATTAACAGTAAGCATTACACTCAAACAAGTTACAAAAGAATAAAGACATTTCAAATGTCATATTATGTCTCTATACAGTGGTGTAATGATGTGCAAATAGTTGAAGTACAAAAAGGAAAATAAATAAACATAAAATATAGGTTGTATTTACAATGGTGTTTGTTCTTCACTCGTTTCCCTTTTCTTGTGGCAACAGGTCACAAATATTGCTGCAGTGATGGCACCTGTGGTATTTCACCCAATAGATATGGGAGTTTAACAATATTGGATTTGTTTTCGAAATCTTTGTGGATCTCTGTAATCTGAGGGAAATATGTCAGGTATTCTGCCACTGTGTACTCTCTGTTTAGGGCCAAATAGCATTGTAGTTTGCTCTTTTTAAAAAAAAAATCTTTCCAATGTGTTAAGTAATTATATTTTTGTTTTCTCATGATTTGGTAAGATCTACTTGTGTTGCTGCCCTGGGGCTCTGTGGGGTCTGTTTGTGTTTGTGAACAGAGCCCCAGGACCAGCTTGCTTAACCTCTTTTCAATTTTTCAATTTTCACCTAATGACATACCCAAATCTAACTGCTTGTAGCTCAGGACCTGAAGCAAGGATATGCATATTATTGACACCATTTGAAAGGAAACAGTTTTAAGTTTGTGGAAATGTGAAATTAATGTAGGAGAATATAACACATTAGATCTGGTAAAAGATAATACATACATAAAAGCTGTGTTTCTTTTGTTTTTTGGGGGGTCATGTTTGAAATGCAAGAGAAAGGCCACAATATAATATTGCAGTTTAGGCACAATTTAGATTTTGGCCACTAGATGGCAGCCGTGTGTGGGCAAAGTTTCAGATTGATCCAGTGAAGCATTGCTATACTGGACTATTTTGTATCAAGTCTTCCCAAATGTTCCAAATTGGTCAATTGATACATTTTCAAGTACATAACTTTAGAGAACATATAAAAAATGATATGGTAATACAAAATGTAAGTTTACACACTCCCAGGAATGTCATACATGATGGATCATTAGCTTATGCACTAACTTTCACACATCTAGATGGCCGGGCAGTGTGGGTGTGGAGCCAGAGACAGCAGGGGTTCAAACTGTAGAACCCAGTTCCTACATTTGAATATAAAAATGGATTTTATCAAACAAAACTATACTACATTTTATCTCTGGGACCCTTAGGATGACAAATCAGAGCAAGATTACTGAATGTAAGTACATTATTTACCTTCAGAGGTGAATGTATCAAACCAGTTGCCGTAATACTTTTTTGTTGTTGTGCATTCTCCTCAAACAATACTATGGTATTTTTTTCACTGTAATAGCTACTGTAAATTGAACAGTGCCGTTAGATTAACAAGAATGTAAGCTTTCTGCCCATATAAGACATATCTATGTCCTGGAAAGTTTGCTGTTACTTACAACAGTCATGTTAATCACATCAGCACACGTTAGCTCAACCGTCCTGTATACGGGACACTGATCCCGTAGAGGTTCAGGGAGCTCTCTGTAGGTGATGGCTTTGTTATGGAAGGTTTGGGAATCGCTTCCTTTTAGGTGGTTGTAGAATTTAACAGCTCTTTTCTAGATTTTGATAATTAGCGGGTATCAGCCTAATTCTGCTCTGCATGCATTATTTGGTGTTTTACGTTGTACACTGAGGATACTTTTGCAGAATTCTGCATGTAGATCTCAATTTGGTGTTTGTCCCATTTTGTGAGTTCTTGGTTGGTGAGCAGATCCCAGACCTCACAACCATGAAGGGAAATGGGTTCTATAACTGATACAAGTATTTTTAGCCAGATCCTAATTGGTATGTCAAATTTCATGTTCCTTTTGATGGCATAGAAGGCCCTTCTTGCCTTGTCTCTCAGATCGTTCACAGCTTTGTGAAAGTTACCTGTGGTTCTGATGTTTAGGCTGAGGTATTTATAGTTATTTCAGTGCTCTAGGGCATTGGTGTCTAGATGGAGTTTGTATTTGTGGTCCTGGGAACTGGACCTTTTTTGGAACACCATAATTTTTGTCTTACTGAGATTTACTATCAGGGCCCAGGTCTGACAGAATCTGTGCAGAAGATCTAGGTGCTGCTGTAGGCCTTGGTTGGGGACAGAAGCACCAGATCATCAGCAAACAGTCAAAATTTGACTTCAGATTCTAGTAGGGTGAGGCCGGGTGCTGCAGACTGTTCTAGTGCCCTCAACAATTCGTTGATATCTATGTTGAAGAGGGTGCTGCATCCCTGTCTCACCCCACGGCCCTGTGGAAAGAAATGTGTGTTTTTTTTGCCAATTTTAACCGCACACTTGCTGTTTGTGAATTATAATGTCCCATGTTTTTCCCCCAACACCACTTTCCATCAATTTGTATAGCAGACCCTCATGCCAAAATGAGTTAAAATGAGTTAAAAGCTTTTTTGAAGTCAACAAAGCATGAGAAGATTTTGCCTTTGTTTTGTTTTGTTTGTTTGTCAATTAGGGTGTGCAGGGTGAATACGTAGTCTGTCGTATGGTAATTTAGTAAAAAGCAAATTTTACATTTGCTCAGTACATTGTTTTCACTGAGGAAATGTACGAGTCTGCTGTTAATGATAATGCAGAGGATTTACCCAAGGTTGTTGTTGATGCATATCCCATGGTAGTTATTGCGGTCAAATCTGTCTCCACTTTTGTGGTTTGGGGTGATCAGTCCTTGGTTCCAAATATTGGAGAAGATGCCAGAGCTAAGGATGATGTTAAAGAGTTTAAGTATAGCCAATTGGAATTTGTGGTCTGTATATCTTATCATTTCATTGAGGATACCATCAACACCACAGGCCTTTTTGGGTTGGAGGGTTTGTATTTTGTCCTGTAATTAATTCAATGTAATTGGATCCAGTGGGTTCTGGTAGTCTTTAATAGTTAATTCTAAGATGTATATTTGATCGTGTATATGTTTTTGCTGTTTGTTCTTTGCTATAGGGCCAAAAATATTGGAGAAGTGGTTTACCCATACAACTCCGTGTTGTTTTTTGCATAGTGTGTTCCAATTTTACCAGAAGTGGTTAGAGTCTATGGATTCTTCAATTACATGGTGCTGATTTCTGACATGCTGTTCCTTCTTTTTCCGTAGTGTATTTCTGTATTGTTTTAGTGATTCCCTATAGTGAAGGAGTAGGCTAAGGTTTTCTGGGTCTCTATGTTTTTGGTTGGATAGGTTTCTTAATTTCTTTCTTAGGTGTTTGCATTCTTCATCAAACCATTTGTCATTGTTGTTAATTTTCTCAGGTTTTCTGTTAGATATTTTTAGATTTGATAATAAACTGAGAGGTCAAATATACTGTTCTACTGCCAAGTTTACACCTTCACTATTACAGTGAAATGTTTTGTCCAGGAAGTTGTCTAGAAGGGATTGAATTTGTTGTTGCCTAATTGTTTTTGGGTTGGTTTCTATACTACTTTCCTTCCATCTATAGCATACCTTAATATTATTCAGTTCCTTTGGCTTTGATGCCTCATGATTGAGTATTGCTTTGTTCAAGTAGACTGTGATTTTTGCTGTGATCTGATAGGGTGTTAGTGGGCTGACTGTGAACGCTCTGAGAGACTCTCTCTCTCTCTCTCTCTCTCTCTCTCTCTCTCTCTCTCTCTCTCTCTCTCTCTCTCTCTCTCTCTCTCTCTCTCTCTCTCTCTCTCTCTCTCTCTCTCTCTCTCGCTCTCTCTCTCTCTCTCTCTCTCTCTCTCTCACTCTCTCAATTAAATTACATTAAATTCAAAGCGCTTTATTGGCATGGGAAACATATGTTTACATTGCCAAATCAAGTGAAATAGATAATAAACAAAAGTGAAATATCTCCCTCCCTAGCCTCTCTCTCTCTCTCTATCTCTCCCTCTCCCTCCCAAGCCTCTCTCTCTCCAAAGCCTCTCTCTCTCTCTCTCTCTCTCCCTCTCCCTTCCAAGCCTCTCTCTCTCTTTCCCTCTTCCTCTCCCTCCCAAGCCTCTCTCTCTCCAAAGCCTCTCTCTCTCCAAAGCCTCTCTCTCTCTCTCTCTTCCTCTCCCTCCAAAGCCTCTCTCTCTCTCTCTCTCTCTTCCTCTCCCTCCCAAGCCTCTCTCTCTCACAGGTCTTCTATTGTGTTTACATGTCTTGGTGAAAAAGAGACTGAACCCTATCATTTGGAGAGAGATTACTCTTTTGTCAGAAGATAACTGGGAGGCATAAACATACAAATATAAATTCAGCTTGTCACTAAATACATACAGGAGTCAAAATTCAAAAAATGACAGAATGAGAATGAGAGTTGCTCTCTCCCGCAGCGTGCTCTGCCTCGTCCTACATGACACAGATCTTCCATCCCATGCTCCATCTCTCCTTCCCTCCATCTTTCTTCACCCTCTCTCACTTCCCTGAACTCTCTGTCTTTCTCCTTCCTCTCAGCCCCGGGGGTTTAGAAGAACCAGCATTCTGCCTGACTGCTCTACTGATCGCTCCTATCCTCTGTTCTGCTCCTCTCCTCTGTTCTGCTCCTCTCCTCCGCTCCACTGCTCTCTTCTCAGAAAACAGGCACCGGACCCTCATGGGTGACATACAGTACATGGGTGAAAAAGGTGGCCCAACCAACCAACAGCCTGGCACTGTGCCCCAATTAACCAACAGCCTGCCACTCTGGCCCAACCAACCAACAGCCTGGCACTGTGGCCCAACCAACCAACAGCCTGGCACTGTGGTCCAACCAACCAACAGCCTGTCACTGTGGTCCAATTAACCAACAGTCTGCCACTGTGGTCCAATTAACCAACAGCCTGCCACTGTGGTCCAACCAACCAATAAAACTCTAGACCACCTTTACTCCACACACAGAGACGTGTCCAAAGCTCTCCTTCGCCCTCCATTTGGGAAATCTGACCATAATTATATCCTAGATCCTCTTGATTCCTCCTTACAAGCAAAAACTAAAGCAGGAAGTAGCAGTGACTCGCAAAATGCAGAAGTGGTCAGATGACACAGATTCTAAGCTACAGGACTGTTTTGCTAGCACAGACTGGATTATGTTCCTGGATTCTTCCGATGACATTGAGGAGTACACCACATCAGTCATTGGCTTCATCAATAAATGCATTGATGACGTCGTCCCCACAGTGACAGTACGTACATACCCCAACCAGAAGCCATGGATTTCAGGCAACATCCACACTGAGCTAAAGGGTAGAGCTGCCGCTTTCAAAGAGCGGGACTCTAACCCGGACGCTTATAAGAAGTCCCGCTATGCTCTCCGACGAACCATCAAACAGGCAAAGTGTCAATACAGGACAAAGATTGAATCATACTTAATCGGCTCCAACGCACGTCGGATGTGGTAGGGCTTGCAAACTATTACAGACTACAAAGGCAAGCACAGCTGCGAGCTGCCCAGTAACACGAGCCTACCAGACGAGCTAAATTACTTCTATGCTTGCTTCGAGAAAAGCAACACTGAAGCATGCATGAGAACATCAGCTGTTCCGGACGACTGTGTGATCACACTCTCCATAGCCGATGTGAGTAAGACTTTTAAACAGGTCAACATTCACAAGGCCACAGGGCCAGATGGATTACCAGGAAGTGAACTCCGAAGCATGCGCTGACCAACTGGCAAGTGCCTTCACTGACATTTTCAACCTGTCCCTGACTTAGTCTGTAATACCAACCTGTTTCAAGCAGCCCACCATAGTCCCTGTGCCCAAGAACACTAAGGTATCCTGCCTAAATGACTATTGACACGTTGCACTCACATCTGTAGCCATGAAGTGCTTTGAAAGGCTGGTCATGGCTCACATCAACACCATTATCCAAGAAACCCTAGACCCACTCCAATTTGCATACCGCCCCAACAGATCCACAGATGATGCAACCTCTATTGGACTCCACACTGCGCTTTCACACATGGACAAAAGGAACACCTTTGTGAGAATGCTATTCATTGACTACAGCTCAACGTTCAACACCATAGTGCCCTCAAAGCTCATCACTAAGCTATGGACCCTGGGACTAAACTCCTCTGTCTGCAACTGGATCCTGGACTTCCTGACGGGCCGCCCCCAGGTGGTAAGGGTAGGTAACAACACATCTGCCACAATGATCCTCAACACGGGGGCCCCTCAGTGGTGGGTGCTCAGTCCCCTCCTGTACTCCCTGTTCACCCATGACTGCATTGCCAACACGACTCCAACACCATCATTAACTTTTCTGACGACACAACAGTGGTAGGCCTGATCACTGACAACGATGAGACAGCCTATAGGGAGGAGGTCAGAGACCTGGCCATGTGGTGCCAGGATAACAACCTCACCCTCAATGTGATCAAGACAAAGGAAATGACTGTGGATTACAGGAAAAAGGAGGACCGAGCACACCCCCATTCTCATCGACGGGGCTGTAGTGGAGCAGGTTGAGAGCTTCAAGTTCCTTGGTGTCCACATCACCAACAAACTATCATTGTCCAAACACACCAAGGCAGTCATGAAGAGTGCACGACAAAGCCTATTCCCCCTCAGGAGACTGAAAAGATTTGGCAAGGGTCCTCAGATCCTCAAAAAATTATACAGCTGCACCATCGAGAGAGTCCTGACTGGTTGCATCACTGCCTGGTATGGCAACTGCTCGGCCTCCGACCGCAAGGCACTACAGAGTGTAGTGCGTACGGCCCAGTACATAACTGGGGCCAAAGTTACTGCCATCCAGGACCTCTATACCAATTGCCAAAGACTCCAGCCACCCTAGTCATAGACTGTTCTCTCTCCTACCACACGGCTCTCTCCTACCATTTTCTTATTTTCTTATTTTCTTATTTTCTTATTTTCTTATTTTCTTATTTAATTAAATGTTTTACTTATCTATATTTTACTTAATACGTATTTTTCTTAAAACGACCTGTTGTATTTGGCGCATGTGACAAGTAACATTGTATTTGATTTGATTTGTGGTCCAACCAACCAACAGCCTGCAACTGTCATATAGAAGGGATGAAGGTCTACCAATAACCACACCCTCCCTCCATTCCAAACTGGCTAAGACCCAATATCAATACTACTGTTTTAATCCACTTAGAATATAATGCATGTCCAATACATTGCTCCATTCTAAGTGGTACAACATACTATACAGTGGGGGGAAAAAGTATTTAGTCAGCCACCAATTGTGCAAGTTCTCTCAATTAAAAAGATGAGAGAGGCCTGTAATTTTCATCATAGGTACACGTCAACTATGACAGACAAATTGAGAGAAAAAAAATCCAGAAAATCACATTGTAGGATTTTTAATGAATTTATTTGCAAATTATGGTGGAAAATAAGTATTTGGTCACCTACAAACAAGCAAAATTTCTGGCTCTCACAGACCTGTAACTTCTTCTTTAAGAGGC
>NC_139988.1:3350894-3428394 GCF_964263955.1 Coregonus lavaretus
TGATTCTCTCAACTACTGTTCGGATCAGTTTATTCTCTCAACTAGTGTTCGGTTCAGTTGATTCTCTCAACTACTGTTCGGTTCAGTTTATTCTCTCAACTACTGTTCGGTTCAGTTGATTCTCACAACTACTGTTCGGTTCAGTTGATTCTCTCAAATACTGTTCGGTTCAGTTGATTCTCTCAACTACTGTTCGGTTCAGTTGATTCTCTCAACTACTGTTCGGTTCAGTTGATTCTCTCAACTACTGTTCGGTTCAGTTGATTCTCTCAACTACTGTTCGGTTCAGTTGATTCTCTCAACTACTGTTCGGTTCAGTTGATTCTTACAACTACTGTTCGGTTCAGTTGATTCTCTCAAATACGGTTCAGTTGATTCTCTCAACTACTGTTCGGTTCAGTTGATTCTCTCAACTACTGTTCGGTTCAGTTGATTCTCACAACTACTGTTCGGTTCAGTTGATTCTCTCAAATACGGTTCAGTTGATTCTCTCAAATACTGTTCGGTTCAGTTTATTCTCTCAACTACTGTTCGGTTCAGTTTATTCTCTCAACTACTGTTCGGTTCAGTTTATTCTCTCAACTACTGTTCTGTTCAGTTTATTCTCTCAAATACTGTTCGGTTCAGTTGATTCTCTCAACTACTGTTCGGTTCAGTTGATTCTCTCAACTACTGTTCGGTTCAGTTTATTCTCTCAACTACTGTTCTGTTCAGTTGATTCTCTCAAATACTGTTCGGTTCAGTTGATTCTCTCAACTACTGTTCGGTTCAGTTGATTCTCTCAACTACTGTTCGGTTCAGTTGATTCTCTCAACTACTGTTCGGTTCAGTTTATTCTCTCAACTACTGTTCGGATCAGTTTATTCTCTCTATCTGTTTCTCACAGTTTCTGTTTTTCAGTTTCTATTAATCCACCCACAAGCCACACTGCTTTTGAAGTCTACAGAAATTTGGTTAAACTCAAAGCAATTAAGGAGATTATGGTTGTTATCAATCTCATTTACATGTTTGTCTACCAGTAATGAGAGGATGAGAGTGATGACAGCCTTCATCATCATTACCCTAACTCTTAGTTTAGCCATTGTCAAAGCCTTCACCGTCATTACCCTGACTTTTAGTGTAGCCATTGTCAAAGCCTTCACCGTCATTACCCTGACTCTTAGTGCAGCCATTGTCAAAGCCTTCACCGTCATTACCCTGACTCTTAGTGTAGCCATTGTCAAAGCCTTCACTGCTATTGGAATAGTGTTCAGTATGTGTGCACCTATTTTGACACCTAAATATGTTGTTTCTTTGATTCTTGAAATGTCCATGTTGATTGCTGATTTGTTGTTAGCTTATTGTTACCTGGTAATTAGTCAACTTGTTTAAATGGGGATGGGATGTGTTATATATATATACTTTGTTTTGTACTCTAAACCATAAACTGTGTGCAAAAGGATGAATGTTTTTCACAAACGATATATTCTGGGAATTTATAACTAGCTAAAAAGTCTGCCAAAAAGAAAGCAAGAAAATAAAAAAATGTGTTTTGGAAATCATTTTGGTAAGAGTTATGTTATGAAAATGTTTAAATTTGTGATTTGGTTTTGGTTTATACAGTAACATAACTTTATTAACCTAGTTGAAACTTCAGCGTGCTAATTCTCAATTAATATAGGAATAATTGGTTGGCTTATATTAAAATAAAATGATTTGAGTAAGTGAAGTTGGGTCGATGAAATGTTGTAGGTAACTTTGTGTTTATTTTAAACGTCTAAAACGTATTAAAAACTGTGTGGCAGTTGTTATAGCTCAAGAATTAAGTATTAACATTTAACCTTTGACTTTACAGACTTTAACCACTGAAATGTCTCTTTAAACTTTAAAGGCAACAATGATAACGAACGCCTGGCGATTGCTAGACAGCGAATCCCATATCGACTTGGTCGAGTAGTTGACGAATGGCTACTCGACAAAGGTAAAAACATTGATTAAAACTTCAAATAAAAATAATTTGATTATAACCCAGTAATACATTTTATAACCAATAAACCTTAAAAAATAAATGTTCAGTAAAACTTAAATAAAACGAAATAATTTTAAAACAGTTAAATGTAGCTAGCTAGTAACATTGCACACTTTTGCATATAATAATGTATTCTTATTTTTAGAGATGTCAGCTTCAGGTTAAAGGGACTGTAAACATAAATCTAACAATTTCCTGAAGTAATATCAACACTGTTAAAATGTATATAAATTATTATAGCATTGTTGTCATTTGATACCTAAATGAACTAAAAAAGGTCCAGTTAAATTATCCATTCAGTTGATATTTGTAGTGTTGTATTTTATACACATATATACATGTATGTGCTTGTTTTATAATGGATCATACTGATTAAACTTCTAGAAATGTTAAATTATAAATAGAGTGCAATATTAATTGGCATAAAGAAATTGAGTCCCTTTAACGGATATTGTAAATATGTATAGGGAATGAAGATCAAGGCAATGTATCATAAAACTCAAATGTTTGAGTGCATGCCTTTTTGTATGTTTCTAGAAACCAAGTTGTATCTCCCACCATGATTATTTTTCATTGTGGTGTGTTCTGTTTCAGTTTTTATGTTATTTTACTGTCACCAATGACACTTTTGTTGTGTGCCTCATTTTTCAAACCTCAGTGTACATTTTAAGTTGCATTCACTTCTTGCTAAAGGGCGGTCTTGGGATGATGATAAAAGTAAGATGAATCATTTTAACTTTGGCAAAACTTTAGAAATGTATGTTAAATATCGTAATGAAACTCTAAACTTCTATACATTCTATAACTTTGAATGATTTTTTAAATTCTCATAATGAAACTTAAAACTCCTATATAAACATTAAAACTGTTAAAGTGGTAAGTGTTTTCAAAGAAATTCAAGTGTCAAGCTATTCAAAGAGGATAATTGGAGCCTATAAGATGACACATCTGTCAACTCTATTTTCTCCACAGGCAATTTCCCACATACAAACTGTCCCTTTTAAAATTCCTTCACATATAAAAACTCACACTTCTAAGATCTTCCTATTATTTCAAGGAATAAATCAATTGCAGTTTAGCCCATTGCTGTCAAGTAATACAATATTTACACACCTATCAAGATTAATGTCCTTCCTGCAGTTAAATTGACTTGATTGTCCTTTTAGCAAAGCTGCAGTACATTTATTTACAACAACGTTTTGCTTTTTTCTTTCTCCCTTTGAGTCTGCGTGGTTCCATCCATCATTCTACCGCAATAAATTACCATGAGAGGCTTGCCTCTAGCAACGAGTAATTTATCGCAACTCATTAGCCGACTGGGCAAATAATCTGTGTTTCTTATGCGCAATTATTTTTCATCACACTTTTCTTTTTTATTTCTGTTGTGACTCAAAGTACGAGTAGGGAGTTAGCGGTGGCAGAGTCCGTCCGCGTTCCATCCAACATACATTCTTGTATATATGTAACGTTGTTTTCCCGCAGGTCGGCAGCTCACTATCTTCAACAGCCAGACCACCATACAGATAGGTGGCTGGGACCGGGACAGGAGTCGCTCGTTTCAGGGCCAGCTCTCAGGCCTCTACTATAACGGACTGAAGGTGTTCAACATGGCCACGGAAGGAGATCCTAACATCCGCGTCCAGGGGAGCGTGAGACTAGTGGGAGAATCGCCGTCATCCATCACGCCACAGTCCAGTGCCAACACAGGCAACCGGTCGGAGACATCTACCTCCATTATGGAGATCACCACGACGACGGCGTCCAGTAGGAGGGTGAAGCAGACGACGCCACGGGAACCTCAGCAGGTAGGAGAACTCAGAACTTAAGATAAGATATACTTTAGTATTATTATTCATTAGAAATTTGTCTTCTGCAATATACTTATACACACAAAACACATTGGGTTGGAGAGGCTGGGCTGGAGCAGAAGGCTGCCGCAGTGCAGGGCCCAACCCTACTGGTCTTCTTATTCTCTGTACAGTCAGGTCCAACATTTTTCATCTTTATCAAGGGTGCCAATAATTAAGAACTGACGTTATCTGTTCTTGTTCTGTGTCTTATCCTGGTCTGAGATCTCTCTGTGAGCCTGGTCTGAGATCTGTTTGTGCTGTATATCCTGGTCTGTGAACCTGGTCTGAGGTCTGTCTGTGAGCCTGGTCTGAGATCTGTCTGTGCTGTATATACTGGTCTGTGAGCCTGTTCTGAGATCTGTCTGTGAGCCTGGTATGAGATCTGTTTGTGATGTATATCCTGGTTTGTGAGCCTGGTCTGAGATCTGTCTGTGTTGTATAGACAACTCCTATGTTTGTTCACATGACAAAGACCAAGAAAAGCACAAACAGATTTGACTCTTGTGGATATATGTTTTCCTTTTTTCAGTAATAAAAATGTCTCATCATGACCTCAAGCCATTTGAAAAGTCTATGCATGTACACTATATGTACAAAAGTATGTGGACACCCCTTCAAATTAGTGGATTTGGCTCTTTCAGCCACACCCATTGCTGACAGGTGTATAAAATCGAGCACACAGCCATGCAATCTCCATAGACAAACACTGGCAGTAGAATGGCCTTACTGAAGAGCTCAGTGACTTTAAACGTGGCACCATCATAGGATGCCACCTTTCCAACAAGTCAGTTCGTCAAATTTCTGCCCTGCTAGAGCATCCCTGGTCAACTGTAAGTGCTGTTATTGTGAAGTGAAATGTCTAGGAGAAACAACGGATCAGCCGCGAAGTGGTAAGCCACACAAGGTCACAGAACAGGACCGCAGAGTGCTGAAGCATGTAAAAATAGTCTGACCTGGGTTGCAACACTCACTACGAGTTCCAAACTGCCTCTGGAAGCAACGTCAGCAGAAGAACTGTTCGTCGGGAGCTTCATGAAATGGGTTTCCATGGCCGAGCAGCCGCACACAAGCCTAATGCCTTGATCACACCTACAGTGTCATTCCGCAAAATGGTACACAGCATCATCTGGATATGTGTGCAACAAAAGTTCAACATTCACCTTCTGTTACCATTTCTGTCTAGCCGTCTACGCATACAGTTTGACGCAAATGTTCGATAAATCCAACATATGCACCACACAGAACACACTCCAATTGCCTCTGCAACTCAATGCTGCAAGGCAAATGCAGCGTTCCATTGGAAATTCATGTTTTTCTGGTGAACCAAAATGCAATGATGCTTTCGGTGTGATCGAGGTGTAAGATCACCATACGCAATGTCAAGCGTCGGCTGGAGTGGTGTAAAGCTCACCGCTATTGGACTCTGGAGCAGTGGAAACGCGTTCTCTGGTGATGAATCATGCTTCACCATCTGGCAGTCCGACAGACTAATCTGGGTTTGGGGAATGCCAGGAAAACACTACCTGCCCCAATGCATAGTGCCAACTGTAAAGTTTGGTGGAGGAGGAATAATGGTCTGGGACTGTTTTTCATGGTTCGGTCTAGGCCCCTTAGTTCCAGTGAAGGGAAATCTTAACGCTAAAGCATACAATGACATTCTAGACGATTCGGTGCTTCCAACTTTGTGGCAACAGTTTGGAGAAGACCCTTTCCTGTTTCAGTATGACAATGCCCCTGTGCACAAAGCGAGGTCCATACAGAAATGGTTTGTCGAGATCGGTGTGGAAGAACATGACTGGCCTGCACAGGTGTGGAACAACTTGACTGGCCTGCACAGAACCCTGACCTCAACTCCCATCGAACACCTTTGGGATGAATTGGAATGCCGACTGCAAGCCATACCTAATCACCCAACATCAGTGCCCAATCTCACTAATGCTCTTGTGGCTGAATGGAAGCAAGTTCCCGCAGCAATGTTCCAACATCTAGTGAAAAGCCTTCCCAGAAGAGTGGAGGCTGTTATGGCAGCAAAGGGGGGACCAACTCCATATTAATGCCCATGATTTTGGAATGGGATGTTCGACAAGCAGGTGTCCACATACGTTTGGTCATGTAGTGTATTTGACATACAGTGCATTACATGCAACCCAAGAACACAATACGGATGTTGTCATAACTGTCCTAATATTATGGGTTTTCTGGTGTTAGCTGTTCTATTTCCAATGATGCATCTGACCTCAATACCCAAGGGTGAATCATGTCTCCCCACCACCAGCCTAACGTAACATCACTGTTCATGCCAATGTCTGCTATGTCACTGCTAGGCATATGCTGCAATCAAATGTGACATATTACATCTAGATACATGACAGATAATACACTGCAAAAGAGGGTAGGCCTATTAATATACTCTCCATCTGGAGACACAGAGATTTAAAGTATGGTATATAATACAGTCATATTCATTTTTGTGTAAATGAACACATGCAGGGACATTTTTATTATCCAATGTAAGAATGGTTGAAAATGATTAGTCCTGATTTTTATGTATGTTTGTTTCTTGTCATCTAAAGAAGTTGTATTTTAATAGGGAAGCTTATTGCTTCTGATTGACTCTAACAATTCTGTTGGAAGCTGGATTTTGTGCAGACATGGCCAGGAATCATTTCGGTCACTACGTATAAGGAAGGACAGGGGTGACTGGCTCCTACGTCTCTAAAGTTCCTTTTGTGTGTGTCTGGCCAAGGAGAGACACCACTATGTGGCCTCCTTAAGTGTTGTTGTAGTGAAGAAATACACATGATGCTGCATAGGGCACAGCCCAGGGGGCGTTTTCTATCTCCATGCTGCATAGGGCACAGCCCAGGGGGCGTTTTCTATCTCCATGCTGCATAGGGCACACCCCAGGGGGCGTTTTCTATCTCCATGCTGCATAGGGCACAGCCCAGGGGCATTTTCTATCTCCATGATCATAGGGCACAGCCCAGGGGGCGTTTTCTATCTCCATGATCATAGGGCACACCCCAGGGGGCGTTTTCTATCTCCATGCTGCATAGGGCACAGCCCAGGGGGCGTTTTCTATCTCCATGCTGCATAGGGCACAGCCCAGGGGGCGTTTTCTATCTCCATGATCATAGGGCACAGCCCAGGGGGCGTTTTCTATCTCCATGATCATAGGGCACACCCCAGGGGGCGTTTTCTATCTCCATGATCATAGGGCACACCCCAGGGGGCGTTTTCTATCTCCATGATCATAGGGCACAGCCCAGGGGGCGTTTTCTATCTCCATGCTGCATAGGGCACAGCCCAGGGGGCGTTTTCTGCCTCCATGCTCAAAAGAACAAATAAAAGATAAATAAAAAAGAGGAGAGGCCAATGAAAACCAAGGCAGTTGTGGTTTAAGTTGTTGTGCAATTCTGAGGCTATGAAGTGATTGCTTGTCTTGGGACAAAATAAAATGATTTTGGTGGAGCAGTGAACATTGAATCGCTTTCATGCCAAATTGATGGACCAGGGCATAGGCTTAGAGTTCACCCCTTGGGTATATCTGCACTGTGCTTGAAGGAGGTCTGTGGCTAATGCTTGATCAGCCACAGACCAAAGAATCAAGTCAGAGGAAGTGGTCTGCCTCACAAACTGTCTGGCTGACATTCACAGACATAATAACAAGAGTATAAGGAAGGACAGGGGTGACTGGCTCCTACGTCTCTAAAGTTCCTTTTGTGTGTGTCTGGCCAAGGAGAGACACCACTATGTGGCCTCCTTAAGTGTTGTTGTAGTGAAGAAATACACATGATGCTGCATAGGGCACAGCCCAGGGGGCGTTTTCTATCTCCATGCTGCATAGGGCACAGCCCAGGGGGCGTTTTCTATCTCCATGCTGCATAGGGCACACCCCAGGGGGCGTTTTCTATCTCCATGCTGCATAGGGCACAGCCCAGGGGGCATTTTCTATCTCCATGATCATAGGGCACAGCCCAGGGGGCGTTTTCTATCTCCATGATCATAGGGCACACCCCAGGGGGCGTTTTCTATCTCCATGCTGCATAGGGCACAGCCCAGGGGGCGTTTTCTATCTCCATGCTGCATAGGGCACAGCCCAGGGGGCGTTTTCTATCTCCATGATCATAGGGCACAGCCCAGGGGGCGTTTTCTATCTCCATGATCATAGGGCACACCCCAGGGGGCGTTTTCTATCTCCATGATCATAGGGCACACCCCAGGGGGCGTTTTCTATCTCCATGATCATAGGGCACAGCCCAGGGGGCGTTTTCTATCTCCATGCTGCATAGGGCACAGCCCAGGGGGCGTTTTCTGCCTCCATGCTCAAAAGAACAAATAAAAGATAAATAAAAAAGAGGAGAGGCCAATGAAAACCAAGGCAGTTGTGGTTTAAGTTGTTGTGCAATTCTGAGGCTATGAAGTGATTGCTTGTCTTGGGACAAAATAAAATGATTTTGGTGGAGCAGTGAACATTGAATCGCTTTCATGCCAAATTGATGGACCAGGGCATAGGCTTAGAGTTCACCCCTTGGGTATATCTGCACTGTGCTTGAAGGAGGTCTGTGGCTAATGCTTGATCAGCCACAGACCAAAGAATCAAGTCAGAGGAAGTGGTCTGCCTCACAAACTGTCTGGCTGACATTCACAGACATAATAACAAGAGTATAAGGAAGGACAGGGGTGACTGGCTCCTACGTCTCTAAAGTTCCTTTTGTGTGTGTCTGGCCAAGGAGAGACACCACTATGTGGCCTCCTTAAGTGTTGTTGTAGTGAAGAAATACACATGATGCTGCATAGGGCACAGCCCAGGGGGCGTTTTCTATCTCCATGCTGCATAGGGCACAGCCCAGGGGGCGTTTTCTATCTCCATGCTGCATAGGGCACACCCCAGGGGGCGTTTTCTATCTCCATGCTGCATAGGGCACAGCCCAGGGGGCATTTTCTATCTCCATGATCATAGGGCACAGCCCAGGGGGCGTTTTCTATCTCCATGATCATAGGGCACACCCCAGGGGGCGTTTTCTATCTCCATGCTGCATAGGGCACAGCCCAGGGGGCGTTTTCTATCTCCATGCTGCATAGGGCACAGCCCAGGGGGCGTTTTCTATCTCCATGATCATAGGGCACAGCCCAGGGGGCGTTTTCTATCTCCATGATCATAGGGCACACCCCAGGGGGCGTTTTCTATCTCCATGATCATAGGGCACACCCCAGGGGGCGTTTTCTATCTCCATGATCATAGGGCACAGCCCAGGGGGCGTTTTCTATCTCCATGCTGCATAGGGCACAGCCCAGGGGGCGTTTTCTGCCTCCATGCTCAAAAGAACAAATAAAAGATAAATAAAAAAGAGGAGAGGCCAATGAAAACCAAGGCAGTTGTGGTTTAAGTTGTTGTGCAATTCTGAGGCTATGAAGTGATTGCTTGTCTTGGGACAAAATAAAATGATTTTGGTGGAGCAGTGAACATTGAATCGCTTTCATGCCAAATTGATGGACCAGGGCATAGGCTTAGAGTTCACCCCTTGGGTATATCTGCACTGTGCTTGAAGGAGGTCTGTGGCTAATGCTTGATCAGCCACAGACCAAAGAATCAAGTCAGAGGAAGTGGTCTGCCTCACAAACTGTCTGGCTGACATTCACAGACATAATAACAAGAGTATAAGGAAGGACAGGGGTGACTGGCTCCTACGTCTCTAAAGTTCCTTTTGTGTGTGTCTGGCCAAGGAGAGACACCACTATGTGGCCTCCTTAAGTGTTGTTGTAGTGAAGAAATACACATGATGCTGCATAGGGCACAGCCCAGGGGGCGTTTTCTATCTCCATGCTGCATAGGGCACAGCCCAGGGGGCGTTTTCTATCTCCATGCTGCATAGGGCACACCCCAGGGGGCGTTTTCTATCTCCATGCTGCATAGGGCACAGCCCAGGGGGCATTTTCTATCTCCATGATCATAGGGCACAGCCCAGGGGGCGTTTTCTATCTCCATGATCATAGGGCACACCCCAGGGGGCGTTTTCTATCTCCATGCTGCATAGGGCACAGCCCAGGGGGCGTTTTCTATCTCCATGCTGCATAGGGCACAGCCCAGGGGGCGTTTTCTATCTCCATGATCATAGGGCACAGCCCAGGGGGCGTTTTCTATCTCCATGATCATAGGGCACACCCCAGGGGGCGTTTTCTATCTCCATGATCATAGGGCACACCCCAGGGGGCGTTTTCTATCTCCATGATCATAGGGCACAGCCCAGGGGGCGTTTTCTATCTCCATGCTGCATAGGGCACAGCCCAGGGGGCGTTTTCTGCCTCCATGCTCAAAAGAACAAATAAAAGATAAATAAAAAAGAGGAGAGGCCAATGAAAACCAAGGCAGTTGTGGTTTAAGTTGTTGTGCAATTCTGAGGCTATGAAGTGATTGCTTGTCTTGGGACAAAATAAAATGATTTTGGTGGAGCAGTGAACATTGAATCGCTTTCATGCCAAATTGATGGACCAGGGCATAGGCTTAGAGTTCACCCCTTGGGTATATCTGCACTGTGCTTGAAGGAGGTCTGTGGCTAATGCTTGATCAGCCACAGACCAAAGAATCAAGTCAGAGGAAGTGGTCTGCCTCACAAACTGTCTGGCTGACATTCACAGACATAATAACAAGAGTATAAGGAAGGACAGGGGTGACTGGCTCCTACGTCTCTAAAGTTCCTTTTGTGTGTGTCTGGCCAAGGAGAGACACCACTATGTGGCCTCCTTAAGTGTTGTTGTAGTGAAGAAATACACATGATGCTGCATAGGGCACAGCCCAGGGGGCGTTTTCTATCTCCATGCTGCATAGGGCACAGCCCAGGGGGCGTTTTCTATCTCCATGCTGCATAGGGCACACCCCAGGGGGCGTTTTCTATCTCCATGCTGCATAGGGCACAGCCCAGGGGGCATTTTCTATCTCCATGATCATAGGGCACAGCCCAGGGGGCGTTTTCTATCTCCATGATCATAGGGCACACCCCAGGGGGCGTTTTCTATCTCCATGCTGCATAGGGCACAGCCCAGGGGGCGTTTTCTATCTCCATGCTGCATAGGGCACAGCCCAGGGGGCGTTTTCTATCTCCATGATCATAGGGCACAGCCCAGGGGGCGTTTTCTATCTCCATGATCATAGGGCACACCCCAGGGGGCGTTTTCTATCTCCATGATCATAGGGCACACCCCAGGGGGCGTTTTCTATCTCCATGATCATAGGACACAGCCCAGGGGGCGTTTTCTATCTCCATGCTGCATAGGGCACAGCCCAGGGGGCGTTTTCTGCCTCCATGCTCAAAAGAACAAATAAAAGATAAATAAAAAAGAGGAGAGGCCAATGAAAACCAAGGCAGTTGTGGTTTAAGTTGTTGTGCAATTCTGAGGCTATGAAGTGATTGCTTGTCTTGGGACAAAATAAAATGATTTTGGTGGAGCAGTGAACATTGAATCGCTTTCATGCCAAATTGATGGACCAGGGCATAGGCTTAGAGTTCACCCCTTGGGTATATCTGCACTGTGCTTGAAGGAGGTCTGTGGCTAATGCTTGATCAGCCACAGACCAAAGAATCAAGTCAGAGGAAGTGGTCTGCCTCACAAACTGTCTGGCTGACATTCACAGACATAATAACAAGAGAATGGGCGGTCATTTAATTCACATCACAACCATTCAGGATTTGTTTATTCACTCATCAATTACCCAGAAGTTGTGTGTGGTAATGTGTTGCACAACTAGTGGTGAGTTTGTGTAATAGCAGGAAGAAAATGTGTTGATAGTTGAGGTTGCTTCAAACGCTGGAGATTAGAAGGAGGTTGTTTTTCTAGGGAAACATATATAAAATATATACATATACGGTTTCTTTCTTTAGGTGTTTCTAAAAGTATTCAGAATAATACAGTGTATTCTGACACTTAAATAATTATCCAAAATGACGTCCTTACTGTCAAAAGAGGAATGGTAATGCAGTATTTACTTACCGTGTTCACGGTGGGTTGATACTCAGCTGTTGGGGCTGCTTTCATATTAGATATTTTACTGCTGACATATTCAAAGCAGTGTGTTGGCATAACTAATTAAGAATATAACAAAACATCCCCTTTGATAAACAAGCAAGTGCAAAACTGTGCAGTCAAAACAAATCTAGGAATGATGAACATTGTAAACAGGGCCAAGTAGTCTACACAACATAATCTATATACAGGCAAGTCATTTTCCTGGCTCCCTCTGATTGGATATTATGTAGAGCCTTGACTCTTCTCTCTGATTGGGTATTGGGTGGAACCCGAGCTTGGCTCATTGGCTCATTGGCTCATTGGCTCCCCTGTGCTTCGTGCCATAGAGGAGAAGACATTAATGCTGTCCAAATGTAAATGGGCTTTTCAGGGATATATTTCCCATTCTATTGCATGGGTGGGTTAGCATTCAAGGCTTTCGAGACTCACATACCCCCACTATAGCAAACGATGGCAGAGTTTCTAGGAAATGCATGTAGGCATTGATTGGGACCCCGAAATAGACACAGCCTCTCTCCCCATCCCTTCCCAGTCCATCAGTGTCCAAGACTGTTTCTGTCTGTCCACAAAGGAATGGAGGAACCAACCCAGGCGTCATCCTCTCTTCCTGCATGCCCATTTTCATAGAGCTCAGTTCAAGTCTGTGGCTTTACGGGAAAGCTGGAGAGAGAGAGAGAGAGAGAGAGAGAGAGAGAGAGAGAGAGAGAGAGAGAGAGAGAGAGAGAGAGAGAGAGAGAGAGAGAGAGAGAGAGAGAGAGAGAGAGAGAGAGAGAGAGAGAGAGAGAGAGAGAGAGAGAGAGAGAGAGAGAGAGAGAGAGAGAGAGAGAGAGAGAGAGAGAGAGAGAGAGAGAGAGAGAGAGAGAGAGAGAGAGAGAGAGAGAGAGAGAGAGAGAGATTATCCAAGCAAGTAAATTCCAATGTTATTATTCCTTTCCATTTCATAAATATTGATCTAGTGTAAGTGTTTTCTCCCCCTCCTAAGATTAGTCCTGCAAACCATAGTAACATAATGCAATCCACAGTGGAAGATCAGATAATGGTCTGTAATTGTGTTTAATCTCTAATCTGTGTATGAGGTGCTATCTTAAATCGCGACAGAAGCCAGCCGAATCGTCAGTCAGGAAGGAAATGAAGCTTGATACTGCTGCTGATGCGCCTGTCCTACTTTTCTGTTCCAAATCGGTTCATTATAACAGAATAATACTGTGTTACAAATCAAATCAAATCAAATCAAATTTTATTGGCCACATGCGCTGAATACAACAGGTGCAGACATTACAGTGAAATGCTTACTTACAGGCCTTAACCAACAGTGCATTTATTTGTAATAAAAAAGTAAAATAAAACAACAACAAAAAAGTGTTGAGAAAAATGTATGAAACACATGAAAGCCATCCATGTCCATGTGTAAATGCGTTCTGAATAGAATGTAAATATGAACAAATACTGCACAGTGTAGACACCACATAAGGAGAAATATAGAATACTGTATCAGACCACTGCTCTCTCAGCTGAATAGGTAAATATTGTAACTGTATGTACATTACCTCTTCACTCCAACTGCTTTGAGAGCATTGGAATAAGCCAATCAATGAGAATCAAATAATGTTCAGCATACAATCAATTCATTAGAACATTCAAAAACCACTGATGGCGTCCACGATGACATGCTGTTTGTACTATTCCAAGTGCTTTGACCTTGTATCCATAGCCCTCAGTCACTAACCCCTGCCTTTCTATAGCCCTCAGTCACTAACCCCTGCCTTTCTATAGCCCTCAGTCACTAACCCCTGCCTTTCTATAGCCCTCAGTCACTAACCCCTGCCTTTCTATAGCCCTCAGTCACTAACCCCTGCCTTTCTATAGCCCTCAGTCACTAACCCCTGCCATTCTATAGCCCTGTCACTAACCCCTGACATTCTATAGCCCTCAGTCACTTACCCCTGCCATTCTATAGCCCTGTCACTAACCCCTGCCTTTCTATAGCCCTCAGTCAATAACCCCTGCCATTCTATAGCCCTGTCACTAACCCCTGCCTTTCAATAGACCTGTTACTAACCCCTGCCTTTCTATAGCCCTGTCACTAACCCCTGCCTTTCTATAGCCCTGTTACTAACCCCTGCCTTTCTATAGACCTGTCACTAACCCCTGCCTTTCTATAGCCCTGTTACTAACCCCTGCCTTTCTATAGCCCTGTCACTAACCCCTGCCTTTCTATAGCCCTGTCACTAACCCCTGCCTTTCTATAGCCCTGTCACTAACCCCTGCCTTTCTATATAGTCCTCAGTCACTAACCCCTGCCTTTCTATAGCCCTGTCACTAACCCCTGCCTTTCTATAGCCCTGTCACTAACCCCTGCCTTTCTATAGCCCTCAGTCACTAACCCCTGCCATTCTATAGCCCTGTCACTAACCCCTGCCTTTCTATAGCCCTGTCACTAACCCCTGCCTTTCTATAGCCCTGTCACTAACCCCTGCCTTTCTATAGCCCTCAGTCACTAACCCCTGCCATTCTATAGCCCTGTCACTAACCCCTGCCTTTCTATAGTCCTCAGTCACTAACCCCTGCCTTTCTATAGTCCTCAGTCACTTACCCCTGCCTTTATATAGCCCTCAGCCACTAACCCCTGCCTTTCTATAGCCCTGTCACTAACCCCTGCCTTTCTATAGCCCTGTCACTAACCCCTGCCTTTCTATAGCCCTGTCACTAACCCCTGCCATTCTATAGTCCTCAGTCACTAACCCCTGCCTTTCTATAATCCTCAGTCACTTACCCCTGCCTTTATATAGCCCTCAGCCACTAACCCCTGCCTTTCTATAGCCCTGTCACTAACCCCTGCCTTTCTATAGCCCTGTCACTAACCCCTGCCTTTCTATAGCCCTGTCACTAACCCCTGCCTTTCTATAGCCCTGTCACTAACCCCTGCCTTTCTATAGCCCTGTCACTAACCCCTGCCTTTCTATAGCCCTGTCACTAACCCCTGCCTTTCTATAGCCCTGTCACTAACCCCTGCCTTTCTATAGCCCTGTCACTAACCCCTGCCTTTCTATATAGTCCTAAACCTCATCAGTCCGTTTTTGTTTTAGCCTAACCTGTTTAGTCTCTGTGCTATTACACATTGGTAAAGGTCAAACCAAATCAGGCACTGATCTGGTTCATCTTCCCCCACCCCTACCACCTCCTACAACCTCTCCCTATGTGACAGACATTACCAACTTAAATATGTAGATATTGTGAATAAACATTTACAAATGCTGGTTAAAAACATTGCAGTGATCTGCTCAGTACATTTTAGTTATTTAGTAGACGCTCTTATCCAGAGCGACTTACAGTTAGTGAGTACAGAATTTTTTTCATACTGGCCCCCCGTGGGAATCGAACCCACAACCCTGGCGTTGCAAGCACCTTAGCATCATTGCACCTACCCCAGCTACTAACAGAGCTTGATCTTTGATGTAAACAAAATGCAGCTAATTCCCAAGGGTCCTACATATGAAATGCAGCTAATTCCCAAGGGTCCTACATACAAAATTGAATACATTAACATTCACACGTACGTACAGGAATATATATATATATATATATATATATATATATATATATATATATATATATATATATATATATATATATATATATATTCCTGTACGTACGTGTGAATGTTAATGTATTCAATTCAATATATATGTTCCTTTGGAGATGGCCTGGTAGCTGTTTATTATTCTATAAGTATTGGTTAGTCTCCCGAGTGGCGCAGTGGTCTAAGGCACTGTATGGCAGTGCTAGCTGTGCCACTAGAGATCCTGGTTCGAATCCAGGCTCTGTCGTAGCCGGCCGTGACCGGGAGACCCATGGGGCGGCGCACAATTGGCCCAGCGTCGTCCAGGGTAGGGGAGGGAATGGCCGGCAGGGATGTAGCTCAGTTGGTAGAGCATGGCGTTTGCAACGCCAGGGTTGTGGGTTCAATTCCCATGGGGGGCCAGTATGAAAAATGTATGCACTCACTAACTGTAAGTTGCTCTGGATAAGAGCGTCTGCTAAATGACTAAAATGTAAAATGGTTATGTATATGATGTATATGCAGAGCTGCCTATTAGGCCTCCTCCAGATTGGCTATGAATCATACATGATTCAAAGTGAACCCGTACCAATGTCTTTAAATAAATGTGCATTCAAGGACGGGGAAATGTGCTTAGAAAATGAGAAATGTCAATGTAGCACTGCAAAAGGCCTCTAAGAGCGAGCTGAGAAGTGTGTGTATGCAGATGTGTGTGTTGGTCCCTGTGAGTGTTTGTGTTACTCTGATGCATTCATAGTGGAGAAGGTCGACTGGTTAAAGAGGTGGTTTTCGGAGAAGAGTGGAGGAGAGATGACGCGAGGTAAAGACGTGCGCTCCACTTGGGGACGTCTCTAAGGCCTCTGTGTGTTGTTCTGTTCTATGTGACTACCTTCCTAAGCTGCTTTTCTCACCAGGAGTCACACTGCCTGGAGAGAGCCCCCCGCCCAGCCCTAAAAGCCCATACCTTCGTCTATTACTGGGATCAGCATACAGCTAGCTATACAATATCCTAATATGTGTTATCTATTTACCATATATCAACTAAAGCCAATGCATGAATATATTTTCACACGATACTGGTTTAGAACGACAAAATAACTTATGGGGAAGTAAATACATGGGCTTGTTATCCTCATCGTATTGATCCTTGAATAACATAGTACTTCCTGTGTTTTGTCCCAAAGGATTCTCTTCAGCCCAATGCTAGAGCATGCTGTCTAAACAGTTTTGGGATCCTTGGCTTGCACCACAGTGAGTGAAGTAGCTAGCTAATGTGATGAACTTAGCGTTTTCCCTAGGAACTAAGACAATCTACACACACACGCGCGCACACGCACACACACACACACACACACACACATAGTGTTTCCCCCCGGTGCTAAGACAATCTCCACACACAGATCATTGCCTCTCATCACTGCTTAGCTTTTGGAATAGTTTAATGCTATCATTGACACTGATTAGTGGATGAAGGTCAATCAACTGACGAGCGCCGGGTACAAGAGGTTACAGCCATGTTGGAGGCAGGTTATATACTCCCCCACAGAGACACAGCCATGTTGGAGGCAGGTTATATACTCCCCCACAGAGACACAGCCATGTTGGAGGCAGGTTATATACTCCCCCACAGAGACACAGCCATGTTGGAGGCAGGTTATATACTCCCCCACAGAGACACAGCCATGTTGGAGGCAGGTTATATACTCCCCCACAGAGACACAGCCATGTTGGAGGCAGGTTATATACTCCCCCTCAGAGACACAGCCATGTTGGAGGCAGGTTATATACTCCCCCTCAGAGACACAGCCATGTTGGAGGCAGGTTATATACTCCCCCACAGAGACACAGCCATGTTGGAGGCAGGTTATATACTCCCCCACAGAGACACAGACATGTTGGAGGCAGGTTATATACTCCCCCACAGAGACACAGCCATGTTGGAGGCAGGTTATATACTCCCCCACAGAGACACAGCCATGTTGGAGGCAGGTTATATACTCCCCCACAGAGACACAGCCATGTTGGAGGCAGGTTATATACTCCCCCACAGAGACACAGCCATGTTGGAGGCAGGCTATATACTCCCCCCACAGAGACAGCCATGTTGGAGGCAGGTTATATACTCCCCCACAGAGACACAGCCATGTTGGAGGCAGGTTATATACTCCCCCACAGAGACACAGCCATGTTGGAGGCAGGTTATATACTCCCCCACAGAGACACAGCCATGTTGGAGGCAGGTTATATACTCCCCCACAGAGACACAGCCATGTTGGAGGCAGGTTATATACTCCCCCACAGAGACACAGCCATGTTGGAGGCAGGTTATATACTCCCCCACAGAGACACAGCCATGTTGGAGGCAGGTTATATACTCCCCCACAGAGACACAGCCATGTTGGAGGCAGGTTATATACTCCCCCACAGAGACACAGCCATGTTGGAGGCAGGTTATATACTCCCCCACAGAGACACAGCCATGTTGGAGGCAGGTTATATACTCCCCCACAGAGACACAGCCATGTTGGAGGCAGGCTATATACTCCCCCACAGAGACACAGCCATGTTGGAGGCAGGTTATATACTCCCCCACAGACTCAGAGCCATGTTGGAGGCAGGTTATATACTCCCCCACAGAGACAGCCATGTTGGAGGCAGGTTATATACTCCCCCACAGAGACACAGCCATGTTGGAGGCAGGTTATATACTCCCCCACAGATACACAGCCATGTTGGAGGCAGGCTATATACTCCCCCACAGAGACACAGCCATGTTGGAGGCAGGTTATATACTCCCCCACAGAGACACAGCCATGTTGGAGGCAGGTTATATACTCCCCCACAGAGACACAGCCATGTTGGAGGCAGGTTATATACTCCCCCACAGAGACACAGCCATGTTGGAGGCAGGTTATATACTCCCCCACAGAGACACAGACAACACACCACAACCATCACAGAAAGACACAGGAGTAGACAGGAAAGGGCTGGCGTGGAATGCTGAAAGTTAGGACGTTCCACTCATAATAAACAAAGTAAAAAATAATGTGTCATTTGGGACGTGGCAATAGTATATGTACGGGGCTGCTATATCCTAATGAAGTGTCATCTCACGTAACAGAGTCAGCCCTCATCCAATTACACTGTCTGTTTGTCTGCCAGCCTCCCTGCACAATGGATGTGTGTGTCTGTGTGTGTGTGTGTGTGTGTGTGTGTGTGTGTGTGTGTGTGTGTTTGCGTACCTCCATTTTATCTTCCACTGTTGACTTATTTGATTTGTGTCCCTCTTTTCTATTCTGTCTCACTGATGTTTACCCTAAAGTGGGGAACATAGGCAATTGGCCCCTTTTGGCCTGCAGAGTTGTATTGTAATGTAAGGACTAATTAGATTTGTCTCAAGTTTGCCCCTCAGTCCTTTGAGGAACGAAACAGGGGTGTCCTTTTAGGTCACCCCCCCCCCCCCCCCCCCCCGCCCCTCATTTGTTGGCTTATTTGATTCAGGCCCTTAATTTCCTGTTGTCTCATCTGAGTTTTCCCAAGGCAGGCAATACCAGAACATTGCTATACCGTTTTGCCTGCAGCATTTTGTTACCTGTTTATTGGTCCTTATATGAGGTATTTTCTGGAGTCTTTAGGCATTAGGCAACTTTGAAGAACAGAATGGGTTTGAACAGGGATGTTCCTCTGAGTCGTTGGGATGGATGGGCTGCTTCTGTTTAAATAAATATGGCACTCTGCTCTCCGCTTTGCCACCCTCAGACATGACTAATGGCAGCCAGAGCTGCCAGCAGAACGGACACTTTGAGCGATGGGGTGAGGAGATAAATAAAGCAGGTGACAAAAACACACTCGTTCCTTTTGTCTCTCTCCTGTCCTCCAGACCTGGTTGTCAGCTGTAGAGAGGTGTGGTGTGTGTTTAATATCAGAGGGGGTGGGTAAGGAATATCTCATTACGACACTTCCCATTTATCTCCACATGTCCAGTTTAGAAAAGAGTAGTGAGTTCAGCCAATTCCGCCTCTTTGACAACAGGTTGTAATCTGGTGAAGATGGTTATTGGTACACGCTGGTCTGATAAGTTTGGGGTTATCCCTGGGTGCTACTAGGGCGGCAGGTAGCTTAGTGGGTAAGAGTGTTGTGCCAGTAACCGAAAGGTTGCTGGTTCTAATCCCCGAGCTGACTAGCTGAAAAATCTGTCGATGTGCCCTTAAGCAAGGCACTTAACCCTAATTGCTCCTGTAAGTTGCTCTGGATAAGAGCGTCTGCTAAATCACTAACATTTAAAATGTACTTGACCAGACTGCAATAAGCAGCAGCAAAATAAATGTTGATGGCCCATAGTATTGTAGTGGCAGCAGAGGAAGGAGCAGCAACAGTCTTTGGTTTAGGCGATGATGAACGTGGTGGACACAGTGAAATAAACTGTAAGTAAATAAACAGAGAAAGGGAGAGTGAGGAAGAGACCGAACTCAGATAATGTTTTGTCAAACCCTCCCAGAAATCAGAGAAAGACAGCACCCTGTCTCACTGCACCCCACACCTCCTATCCCCAGTACAGATTAGACCGACAGCACCCTGTCTCACTGCACCCCCCACCTCCCCTCCCCAGTACAGATAAGACCGACAGCACCTTGTCTCACTGCACCCCCCACCTCCCATCCCCAGTACAGATAAGACCGACAGCACCCTGTCTCACTGCACCCCCCACCTCCCATCCCCAGTACAGATAAGACCGACAGCACCTTGTCTCACTGCACCCCCCACCTCCCATCCCCAGTATAGGCTAGGAGAGGCTCCTGATAGGACCCTATCTGTGCAGGGCATTGAGTGGCAGTGACAGTGATGGATCCAGACCTCCTCTTCACTGTATTATCCCACCAGACCAGCTCTGTGACTAGACAAATACATCATATAGGTGCTATGTCGTGGTCTGAAACAGGGACACACAGGTAGCCACCACCCAGCCCTGTCCACATCCATAATACTCCCCAAGAGGACAGGTAACCAGGTGGCTGAGTAGACCATAGCAGACCCAACAGGACAGGTAGCCAGGTGGCTTAGTAGACCATAGCAGTCCCAAGAGGACAGGTAATCAAGGTGGCTGAGTGGACCATAGCAGTCCCAAGAGGACAGGTAACCAGGTGGCTTAATAGCCATAGCAGACCCAAGAGGACAGGTAACCAGTTGGCTGAGTAGACCATAGCAGACACAAGAAGACATGTAACCCGGTGGCTGAGTAGACCATAGCAGACCCAATAGGACAGGTAACCCGGTGGATGAGTAGAAAATAGCAGTCTCAAGAGGACAGGTAACCAGTTGGCTGAATAGACCATAGCAGACCCAAGAGGACAGGTAACCAGGTGCCTGAGTAAACCATAGCAGTCCCATGAGGAAAGGTAATCAAGGTGGCTGTGTGGACCATAGCAGTCCCAAGAGGACAGGTAACCAGGTGGCTTAATAGCCATAGCAGACCCAAGAGGTCAGGTAACCAGGTGGCTGATTAGACCATAGCAGACCAAGAGGACAGGTAACCAGTTGACTGAGTAGGCCATAGCAGACCAAGAGGACAGGTAACCAGGTGGCTGAGTAGACCATAGCAGACCCAAGAGGACACGTAAACAGGTGGCTGAGTAGAAAATAGCAGACCAAAGAGGACAGGTAACCAGGTGGCTGAGTAGACCATAGCATACCCAAGTGGACAGGTAACCAGGTGGCTGAGTTGATAATAGCAGACCCAAGAGGACAGGTAACCAGGTGGCTGAGTAGACCATAGCAGTCCCAACAGGACAGGTAACCAAGTGGCTGAGTAGACCATAGCACACCCAAGAGGACAGGGTTGGTAATGTAAAGGCAAAGAAATGGAAAGTGATGGTGTTTTATGTACACATTATGGCAGCAACAAGATGTATTGAAATATAATGTCTTAGAAAAGTACCCTATTTACAGTAGATGCATTGGTGAACTCTGAGGCATTAGAGCAGAACACATGATAATGTCCATCTCTAACGCTCTGGCAACACATGATAATGTCCATCTCTAATGCTCTGGTAATACAGGATCATGTCCATCTCCAACGCTCTGGTAACACATGATAATGTCCATCTCTTACTCTCTGGTAACACATGATAATATCCATCTCTAATACTCTGGTAACACATGATAATGTCCATCTCTAATGATCCGGCAACACGTGATAATGTCTATCTCTAACGCTCTGGTAACACAGGATAATGTCCATCTCTAACGCTCTGGTAAAACACGATAATATCCATATCTAACGCTCTGGTAACACATGATAATGTCCATCTCTAATGCTCTGGTAACACATGATAATGGCCATCTCTAATGCTCTGGTAACACATGATTATGTCCATCTCTAACGCTCTGGTAACACACGATAATGTCAATCTCTAACGATCTGGTAATGCATAATAATGTCCATCTCTAAAGCTCCGGTAACTCATGATAATGTCAAGCTCTAATGATCTTGTAACGCATGATAATGTATATCTTTAATGATCCGGCAATGCATGATAATGTCCATCATTAACACTCTGGTAACACATGATAATGTCAATTTCTAACGCTCTGGTAACACATGATAATGTCCATCTCCAACTCTCTGGTAACACATGAAAATGTCCATCTCTAACGCTCTGGTAATGCATGATAATGTCCATCTCTCACGCTCTGGTAACTCATGATAATGCCCACCTCTAATGCTCCGGTAATGCACGATAATGTCTGGCTTTAACGCTCCGGTAATGCATGATAATGTCCATCTCTAAAGCTCTGGTAACACATGATAATGGCCATCACTAACGCTCTGGTAACACAGGATAATGTCCATCTCTAACGCTCTGGTAACACAGGATAATGTCCATCTGTAACGCTCTGGTAACACAGGATAATGTCCATCTCTAACACTCTGGTTTGCTCCCAGCAGTAAGGGGGAAATACATGGTATTTGTAGTGACATTCATTATAGCTCTTTGTTTTTTTTCAATCCCATTCATTAAAAAGTGGAAAACTATAACACAGCTATAATTTGCCATGACCCACATACATATTTTCTCATCTGATTATGAACAGACAGTCCGGCTAACTGTGTTCTCAAATTAACTCCTAAATGGTCCATGTCATTCATGACTTTGTTACATTAGCTAGCTGTTCTTGTTTTTCTGTGCAGAGAAAGAGGGAGATATTCTTATATTATATATTATATTATATATTATTATATACTTATAGCAAGAATCTAGAGGCTGCTTTAAAACTAGCAGATATACATCACAATACTATGGTAGTATAACATTATCACAATACTATGGTAGTATAACATTATCACAATACTATGGTAATATAACATTATCACAATATTATGGTAGTATAGCATTATCACAATACTATGGTAATATAACATTATCACAATACTATGGTAGTATAACATTATCAGAATACTATGGTAGGATAACATTATCAAAATAATATGGTAGTATAGCATTATCACAGTACTATGGTAGTATAATATTATCACAATACAATGGTAGTATAACGGTATCACAATACTATGGTAGTATAACGTTATCACAATGCAATGATGGAATAACGTTTTCACAATACTATGGTAGTATAACATTATCACAATACTAGGGTAGTATAACATTATCACAATACTATGGTATAATAACATTATCACAATACTATTGTAGTATAACATTATCACAATATGATGGTACAATACCATTATCACAATACTATGGTAGTATAACATTATCACAATACTATGGTATAATAACGTTATCACAATACTATGATAGTATAACGTTATCACAATACTATCGTAGTATAACATTATCACAATACTATGGTATAATAACGTTATCACAATAATATGGTAGTATAACATTATCACAATACTATGGTTGTATAACGTTATCACTGGTTGTATAACGTTATGTGCACAGAGTGGCGCAGTGGTCTAAGGCACTGCATCGCAGTGTTAGCTGTGCCACTAGAGATCCTGGTTCGAATCCAGGCTCTGTCGTAGCCGGCCGCGATCGGGAGACACATGGGGCGGCGCACAATTGGCCCAGCGTCGTCCAGGGTAAAGGAGGGAATGGCTGGCAGAGATGTAGCTCAGTTGGTAGAGCATGGCGTTTGCAACGCCAGGGTTGTGGGTTCGATTCCCACTGGGGTATGAAAAATAATGTATGCACTCACTAACTGTAAGTCGCTCTGGATAAGAGCGTCTGCTAAATGACTAAAATGTAAAAAATATTATCACAATACTATGGTAGTATACCATTATCACAATACTATGGTAGTATACCATTATCACAATACTATGGTAGTATTCCATTATCACAATACTATGGTAGTATAACATTATCGCACTACTATGGTACAATAACGTTATCACAATACTATGGTAGTATAACATTATCACAATACTATGGTATAATAACGTTATCACAATACTATGGTATAATAACGTTTTCACAATAAGATGGTAGTGTAACATTATCACAATACTATGGTATTATCACAATACTATTGTAGTATAACGTTATCACAATACTATGGTAGTATAACGTTTTCACAATGCTATGATAGTTTAACGTTATCACAATACTATCATAGTATAACATTATCACAATACTATGGTATAATTACGTTATCACAATAATATGGTAGTATAACATTATCACAATACTGTGGTTGTATAACGTTATCACTGGTTGTATAATGTTATCACAATACTATGGTAGTATAACATTATCACAATACTATGGAAGTATAATGTTATCACAATACTATGGCAGTATAACGTTATCACAATACTATGGTAGTATAACGTTATCACAATGCTATGATGTTATAACGTATTCACAATACTATGGTAGTATAACATTATCGCAATACTATCGTACAATAACGTTATCACAATACTATGGTAGTATAACATTATCACAATACTATGGTAGTATAACGTTATCACAATGCTATGGTAGTATAACATTATCACAACACTATGGTATAATACAGTTTTCACAATAAGATGGTAGTATAACATTATCACAATACTATGGTAGTATAACATTATCACAATACTATGGTAGTATAACGTTATCACAATACTATGGTTGTATAACGTTATCACAATGCTATGATGGTATAACGTTTTCACAATACTATGGTAGTATAATGTTATCACAATACTATGGTAGTATTCTAACAGTAATCCTTCTACACCCCCCCTCCCCCAGTGGTGGTTGTCCCACTGGCTATCCTAAATTGAATGCACCAATTTGTAAGTCGCTCTGGATAAGAGTGTCTGCTAAATGACTTAAATGTAAATGTAGTATAACATTATCACTGGTAGTATAACATTATCACAATACTATTGTAGTGTAACATTATCATAATAAATACTATGATAGTAAAACGTTATCACAATACTATGGTAGTATAACGTTTCACAATACTATGGTAGTATAACATTATCACAATACTATGGTATAATAACATTATCTCAATACTATGGTAGTATAACGTTATCACAATACTATGGTAGTATAACGTTATCACAATGCTATGATGGTATAACGTTTTCACAATACAATGGTAGTATAATGTTATCACAATACTATGGTAATATTCTAACAGTAGTCCTTCTACACCCCCCCCCCTCCCCCAGTGGTGGTTGTCCCACTGGCTATCCTAAATTGAATGCACCGATTTGTAAGTCGCTCTGGATAAGAGCGTCTGTTAAATGACTTAAATGTAAATGTAGTATAGCAATATCACAATATTATGGTAGTATAACATTATCACTATACTATAGTAGTATAACATTATCACAATACTATTGTAGTATAACGTTATAACTACACTATGGTAGTATAGCGTTATCACAATACTATGGTAGTATAACGTTATCGCAATACTTTGGTAGTATAATATTATAACAATAATATGGTAGTGTAACGTTATCATAATAGTATGGTAGTATAACGGTATTGCAATAATATGGTAGTATAACGGTATCACAATACTATGGTAGTTAAACGTTATCACAGTACTATGATAGTATAGCGTTGTCACAATACTATGGTAGTATAACATTATTACAATACTATGGTATAATAACGTTATCACTATAATATGGTAGTATAACATTATCACAATACTATGGTTGTATAATGTTATCACTGGTTGTATAACATTATCACAATACTATGGTAGTATAACATTATCACAATACTAAGGTAGTATAACATTATCACAATACTATGGTAGTATAACGTTATCACAATACTATGGTAGTATAATGTTATCACAATGCTATGATGTTATAACGTTTTCACAATACTATGGTAGTATAACATTATCACAATAATATGGTATATAACATTATTGCAATACTATGGTAGTATAACTTTATCACAATACTAAGTGATAATCACAATACTAAGTCTCCGGAAGGTGGTGGGTGACTCCGCTGTCCTGGCGTCGTGAGGGAGCTTGTTCCACCATTGGGGTGCCAGAGCAGCGAACAGTTTTGACTGGGCTGAGCGGGAACTATGCTTCCGCAGAGGAAGGGGAGCCAGCAGGCCAGAGGTGGATGAACGCAATGCCCTCGTTTGGGTGTAGGGACTGATCAGAGCCTGAAGGTACGGAGGTGCCGTTCCCCTCACAGCTCCATAGGCAAGCACCATGGACTTGTAACAGATGCGAGCTTCAACTGGAAGCCAGTGGAGTGTGCGGAGGAGCGGGGTGACGTGAGAGAACTTGGGAAGGTTGAACACCAGACGGGCTGCGGCATTCTGTATGAGTTGTAGGGGTTTAATGGCACAGGCAGGGAGCCCAGCCAACAGCGAGTTGCAGTAATCCAGACGGGAGATGACAAGTGCCTGGATTAGGACCTGTGCCGCTTCCTGTGTAAGGCAGGGTCGTACTCTCCGAATGTTGTAGAGCATGAACCTGCAGGATCGGGTCACCGCCTTGATGTTAATGGAGAACGACAAGGTGTTGTCCAGGGTCACGCCAAGGCTCTTTGCACTCTGGGAGGAGGACACAACGGAGTTGTCAACCGTGATGGCGAGATCATGGAACGGGCAGTCCTTCCCCGGGAGGAAGAGCAGCTCCGTCTTGCCAAGGTTCAGCTTGAGGTGGTGATCCGTCATCCATACTGATATTATTGCAATACTATGGTAGTATAACATTATCACAATACTATTGTAGTATAACATTATCACAATACTATGGTACAATAACGTTATCACAATACTATGGTAGTATAACATTATCACAATACTATGGTATAATAACGTTATCACAATACTATGATAGTATAACGTTATCACAATACTATGGTAGTATAACATTATCACAATACTATGGTATAATAACGTTATCACAATACTATGATAGTATAACATTTTCACAATACTATGGTAGTATAATGTTATCACAATACTATGGTAGTATTCTAACAATAATCATTCTACAACCCCCCTCCCCCAGTGGTGGTTGTCCCACTGGCTATCCTAAGTTGAATGCACCGATTTGTAAGTCGCTCTGGATAAGAGTGTCTGCTAAATGACTTACATGTAAATGTAGTATAACATTATCACAATACTATGGTAGTATAACATTATCACAATACTATTGTAGTATAACATTATCACAACACTATGGTAGTATAACGTTATCACAATACTATGGTAGTATAACGTTATCACAATACTATGGTAGTATAATATTATAACAATACTATGGTAGTGTAACATTATCATAATACTATGGTAGTATAACATTATCACAATAGTATGGTAGTATAACATTATCACCATGCTATTGTGGTATAACATTATCACAATGCTATTGTAGTATAATGTTATCACAATAATATGGTATTATAATATAATCACAATACTATGGTAGTATAACATTATCATAATACTATGGTAGTGTAACGTTATCACAATACTATGGTAGTATAACAGTATCACAATACTATGGTAGTATAACATTATCACAATACTATGGTAGTATAACATTATCACAATATTATGTTAGTATAACATTATCACTATACTATGGTAGTATAACATTATCGCAATACCATGGCAGTATAACATTATCACAATACTACGGTAGTATAACATTATCACAATACTATGGTAGTATAACGTTATCACAATACTATGGTAGTATAACGTTATCACAATACTATGGTAGCATAGCGTTATTAATTACTAATTAGTTGAACAAACACACTGACAGACAATAGCACATGGGCTTTAGATAAACCCATGATTTTGGTTTATTTATATACACTGTGTCACGATCGTCGGTAAGAGAGGAGGACCAAGGCGCAGCGTTGAATGCGAACATATTTATTATAGGTGATACACGATCAAAACGATAACGTGACAGTCAACGGTCTAACACAAACCAACTAGAACAAGATCCCACAACTATTGTGGGAAAACAGCCTGTTTAAATGTGGTTCCCAATCAGAGACAACCAGCCACAGCTGACACTCGTTGCCTCTGATTGAGAACCACACTGGCAACATAGAAAAGAAACAACTAGACCTACAACACAGAAATCTACACACCCTGGCTCAACATAACAGTGTCCCCAGAGCCAGGGCGTGACAGTACCCCCCCCCCTAAAGGCGCGGACTCCGACCGCGCCAACCAAATACCACAGGGGAGGGACCGGGTGGGCACTCCGCCTAGGCGGTGGATCCGGCTCCTGGCCTGATCCCCGCTCCCTCTCCAACCCCCCAAAGTACCCCTGGTCCGGTCTGGCCCCGCTGGCCGGAGCTGGACTGCACATTGGTGGAGCGGATTGCTCTAGCTCCGGCGTGAAGCATCTGACCGGTGCCGGACCAGGCACCGGTGGAACAGGCACGGGACGTGCCGGACTGACGACGCACACCACTGGCTTGGTGTGGGGAACAGGCACGGGCCGTGCCGGGCTGACGACGCACACCACTGGCTTGGTGTGGGGAACAGGCACGGGCCGTGCCGGGCTGACGACGCACACCACTGGCTTGGTGTGGGGAGCAGGAGCGGGCCGGACCGGGCTGGCGATGCGCACCACTGGCTTGGTGTGGGGAACAGGCACGGGCCGTGCCGGGCTGACGACGCACACCACTGGCTTGGTGTGGGGAACAGGCACGGGCCGTGCCGGGCTGACGACGCACACCACTGGCTTGGTGTGGGGAGCAGGAGCGGGCCGGACCGGGCTGGCGATGCGCACCACTGGCTTGGTGTGGGGAGCAGGAGCGGGCCGGACCGGGCTGGCGATGCGCACCACTGGCTTGGTGTGGGGAACAGGCACGGGCCGTGCCGGGCTGACGACGCACACCACTGGCTTGGTGTGGGGAACAGGCACGGGCCGTGCCGGGCTGACGACGCACACCACTGGCTTGGTGTGGGGAGCAGGAGCGGGCCGGACCGGGCTGGCGATGCGCACCACTGGCTTGGTGTGGGGAACAGGAGCGGGCCGGACCGGGCTGGAGACTCGCACCATTGGCCTGGTGCGGGGAGCAGGAACAGGCCGGACCGTACTGGGGACACACACCACTGGCCCTACGCAGGGATCTGGAACGGGCCGGACCGGACTGGTAACACACCCCAGTACCCTTCGCCGTGCCTCTACACCTTCCATCCCCTCTTCGACCAGTGGCCCCCGTAACCTGGCGGCCTCCTCTGCCAACCCGCTGGGCCGCTCTGTCGCGGTCTCCTGCTGGCCCGTCGTCCACGGCGTTAGCCCCCCCCTAAAAAATTTATGGGCTTCACTCCTACCCGTGGACCAGGTCTCCATACTTTTTGCCAGCCTTTCGCCCTTCTGCTGCCACGTCAAGCCCCTCTCTTCCTCACATGGCTTGACCCAGTCGAGGAGGCGAAGGAGATCCGCTAGAGTTCTCCCAGGCGATGGCTCCTGGACTTGCTGCTTGGTCCAGTCTTGGTGGGATCTTCTGTCACGATCGTCGGTAAGAGAGGAGGACCAAGGCGCAGCGTTGAATGCGAACATATTTATTATAGGTGATACACGATCAAAACGATAACGTGACAGTCAACGGTCTAACACAAACCAACTAGAACAAGATCCCACAACTATTGTGGGAAAACAGCCTGTTTAAATGTGGTTCACAATCAGAGACAACCAGCCACAGCTGACACTCGTTGCCTCTGATTGAGAACCACACTGGCAACATAGAAAAGAAACAACTAGACCTACAACACAGAAATCTACACACCCTGGCTCAACATAACAGTGTCCCCAGAGCCAGGGCGTGACACACTGTTCCAAGACCTGTGAGCAGTTTTCCTTCCTGAAGCGGTCTAGTGATGGAACGCCAACATCCAAAATGTCTTCCCCCTGAGAAGGAACCTCTTGCCTGGGGGGCAGTCTGTTTCTGCTTTCTTGCCACCTCCTTATGGAATCATCCTGCATAAACATACAGTACAAGTCAAAAGTTTGGACACACCTACTCATCAAGGCACACCTGTTAATTGAAATGCATTCCAGGTGACTACCTCATGAGGCAGATTGAGAGAATGCAAAGAGTGTGCAAAGATGTCATCAAGGCAAAGTGTGGTTATTTGAAGAATCTCAAATATAAAATATATTTTGCTTTGTTTAACACGTCTTTGGTTACTACATGATTCCATATGTGTTATTTCATAGTTTTGATGTCTTCACTATTATTCTACAATGTAAAAAATAGTAAAAATAAAGAAAAACCTTGGAATGAGTAGGTGTGTCCAAACTTTTGACTGGTACTGAATGTTGAACCAGGCTAGTGAACCTCTCACCTCTGCCACCAACTTGTTTACAGCCAAACAGCCAATTAGCCCCTCCATTTTCCCAGTAAGTCCCAGGTTACTCCGGGTGTAATAGCCTTGTGTTTAGGGATGGAAGCCACGTCCAACAGGCGATTGAGGCGGCCAATGTGTGTGTGTGTGTGTGTGTGTGTGTGTGTGTGTGTGTGTGTGTGTGCGGTGTGGGTGGCCCATTTCATTCCAGTTTAATTGGCTTGTAGTGACAGACCGTGTCATGATCTGGGGCACTGACTTAGAGGATCTAGAGGAGCAGACAGAAACTTGGTGAACTACAGATTTACAGAGAGAAACTGGGGGTGCATCCCAAATGACATACTGCATTGGCACTGCTGTCGTCTCACCTAGGAAACGTCCTTGTATGTCAAGCAGTGTCAAACCCACGGAGGGAGGTTCAGGATAAACTTAGCTATGCTGATGAGTCAATGGGTGACGTCTAAGTGTTTTACTTCATAATCACTGCTTTTTGCTTTCAGTCGGTCTCTGCAGTTGTATTATGACTGTTATATTATGACTGTTTTAGTGGGTCTCTGTCGCAATTCATAAATAGATACATTTCCTGTGCAGTTATATTATGACTGTTTTAGTGGGTGTCTGTCTCTGTTCATAAATAGATACATTTCCTGTGAAAATGAAAAGTAAAGTACTGAGTGCATCTCTAACTCCCAACTACCAGTGTAAAACAAGATGAACATGTTCTAACAATGAGTAAATGTTATTGCCTCACGGGCTGAATGAATAGACGATCATAAAAAACATTTCGGCATCATAATATAATATAATATCATATCATATCATATCATATCATATCATATAACATGATAATATAATATATAGTAATATAATAATAATAATAATAATAATAATAATAATAATAATAATAATAATAATAATAATAATAATAATAATTATTATTATTATATAATAATATGCCATTTAGCAGACGCTTTTATCCAAAGCGACTTACAGTCATGCGTACATACATTTTATGTATGGGTGGTCCCGGGAAACAAACCCCTATTCTGGTGTTGCCAGCACCATGCTCTACTAACTGAGTTACAAAGGACTAAGCTCTACTAACTGAGTTACAGAGGACCAAGCTCTATCACAGCTGCGTCTGTAGGCCCTAACTGAAGAGAGACTGTTGAGGTGGAATGACAGCCCCCTAACACAGCTGTGTTAACTGAAGAGAGACTGTTGAGGTGGAATGACAGCCCCCTAACACAGCTGTGTTAACTGAAGAGAGACTGTTGAGGTGAAATGACAGCCCCCTAACACAGCTGTGTCTGAAGGCCCTAACTGAAGAGAGACTGTTGAGGTGGAATGACAGCCCCCTAACACAGCTGTGTTAACTGAAGAGAGACTGTTGAGGTGAAATGACAGCCCCCTAACACAGCTGTGTTAACTGAAGAGAGACTACTGTATATTGCTCTGTAGAGATCAGTATGAGGTAGAACAGTTACATTACTGCTGTAGTCCCCCCTGCCATCGTACCTTTCAGGTTATTATATTGAATTAATTTATGTGTTCTAAGAAAATGTATTGCTTCACACCTTGCCTCTTCTGTACTGAAATGGGTTGGAGATTGACAGTAGGGAGGGAGATGTGAGGGAAGACGAGGGTAATCCGTTTCCATATATGAGACTCGACTCTGTCATTTCAATTGTACTATTTCATAGTCATCCAGGTCTTTCACAGGTGAAAATTGCTACTTTTGAAGTCTGAAGTAAGAAAGGGTTGCCATGGCGGAACTTATATATATATTTTAAAGGTTGACAGAAAATGATAATTGAGTTGGAGGTTTGAAGTGGGTAGATTCTTCTTAAAAAATACTGGTTGCTGGTGGAATAAAGATGGCTTGTCGGTTAATGTTTTTGACAGGCCATGGAAGCCATTTTGACTGCAGTCCTGAAATAGAGATTGCTTTGGAAACAGGAACAGCCTGAGACTGACGTATCAAATCAACCAATTGATTTGAGAAGAGACTGTACCTACTACATCTGTTATAGACCCCATCTAGAAACCCTAGGATATGTTACTGAATATTTATGTAAGGGATAGTCAACGAGGGGCTATGCGTTCTAAAATAATGAACAATGTGGAAGGTGTGTTCCACAACGCGCTAGCGGAACTGAGCTTCCACAGGGTTGCATTATTTTCCAGAGAACGCATAGAGCCCCGAGTTGATTATCCCTTTATACCATGGCTATAATTTAACACATTTGTCACTAGCAATGTGTTCATTTGCCGGTAGAAATGTGTTCAACATCCAAGCAAGTTTACTAGATAGAGTAGTTACAGTGGCAATGCCAACAATGTTTTAAATTCGACTTTTGCTTGCAAAAGCTGCTTAAACATAGAACATGTAAGAATGAACTACAGCCATTGAATTGAAACAATGCACTCTCTAGAATGCCCTTCAAGCCAGTCAGAAACAAGTATTCAACAATGCCATGGTATAAAAACGAATAAAGCATTATTATAGTTAATAAAACACTAGAACCGCTGGGCCTCGAGGGACCCCCCTTCAAGCTAATGAACAGTCATTCAGACTGCAACATTCTTTAATACTTTTCATATTTGCTATTGGTGAAGCTCTGTTTGACAAGTAAATCAATTCATTTGAACGACAATTGTCCTCTGAAATGACAGTCCTAGACTGTCCTTAAAAGTACCAATCAATCAATCACATTTATTTATAAAGCCATTTTTACATCAGCAGATGTCACAAAGTGCTATACAGAAACCCAGCCTAAAACCCAACTGAGAGTCACAGCTTGCTCAGTCATTTTGAATAGTGTGCCCTACATTTGGAATCAAGCACTATTGGTCTGAGACTGAGGGTGACCTAGATTCATATTGCTGCTTTAAAATGATACACACACACACACACTGAGTATACCAAACATTAGGAACACCTTCTACTGAGTTGCACCCCCCCCCCCCCCCTTTCACCACTACAAATTTATTTTTCTGCCATATTAGAGAAACTTCTGAATTTATTTGGTCTTATGAACATTCTTTATCTTATGAACAATCTTTATCTTATGAACAATTGCATGAAGCAGTCTGGAGTCACACAGTCACACAAGGGTCTGATACGCAGCCAAGATTCACTTCAAAATTGGACGTCCATCGATGGCCTGCCACAACGTTGAGCTCTATTACCATCAAGTAGGCTTTGGTTTTGCTTAGGGTGTTGTGAACGGAGATGGTGGATGGGCACATGCTGTGAACTCTGTCTCTGAGGGTTGTGTGTTCAATTCCAGGGGTAGACAGTCTTTGTTAGCTTTTTTTTTGTACCCTGTCCCAAACCTTAACCCTTAACTTAACCATTTGGAATTAATGAAGGAGGAGCAAGCAGCAGGATGAGCAACCCGGGGTGTCAAAAACAACATTTGATGCATGGAACAACTTCGAAATTTGACATTTGGAGAAACTTCGATAAACGTCCGAACCTGAAGTGAAATTGTTAAAACCGTGAGATCTTGTTGCTGATACGAAACCTTCATAGTTTAGTGTTAATTATTTTCTGTGAAATAACAGAGGAGAAAACTTTAGACTGGTGGACTGGTGCAAAGGTCCTACGCCTAACAAGAATATCATCGATAGCTTTCAAAGACAAACAATATCAATAACCAACAGAAAATCTATATTTTAGCTCTCCCTCACCCTGAGAGACCTTGGAGGACGTTGTGTCTACACACACGTGTGGGCATGCACGTGCACACACACACACACACATCCCCACACACTTGTGCACATAATCCATCCCTAGTCTGCAATGCAGTAGGACATTTAATCTGTCGGCCTTGAGTAAATAATTGAAGATAGAAAACCACATAGTCCCAGTGACACTCCATACTCTTACCATTTACTGCAGTGAGTTAGAAAGAAGAAGTTATCAGGGGACATATATATCAAGCATCTCAGAGTAGGAGGGCTGACCTAGGATCAGGTCCTTCCAGTAGATGTAATATTATTACGTTTTTTTTTTTCGATTGCTAACAAGCATTGTTCAATACTGCGGATACATGTGCAAAACTCTAAATACAGTTATCACAACAACACTCTATGTGGCAACCTGTGGATCATTTGTCATTGCTTTGAAACAAAATGCATTCAATGAAAACATCTTTCAAATTACGTAAATACTTGTCTCACAAAAACACATTTACCAACAAAACTCTATGTATCTACAGACCATTTTGCAAATGTTAAATTACCCTTATCAAAACTGTTAAACTCAAGTTCAAAAGCTACAGCAAATTGAATTAGACTGCAATTTTCTACATTGCTACAGTAAAAGCAAAATAGAAATTCTAAAATAACTCTTAATTATTCACAGCTGATTTTCATTCTACATTACGTAACTGAAGACCTACCCAGGTGTTTTCCATTTTTATGTCAATACCATCTCTACAAAAGGGGACATCTTTGGAATATATTTTACATAAACATGGACCCAGCCAGAGATCGTGTAGTGGCTTACAGAGGTGAAAGAGTTGCCGGGAGAGGCAGAGGATTATGTATCCGTGTTGGAAGACGACTGAGGGGAAGACCCAGAGTTGAAGTGTCAGATGAGATTAGGGCTACAATCATTGATCATGTTGTCAATCATGGTCTATCAATGAGAGATGCTGGTCTCAGAGTGCAGCCAAATTTGCAACGCTCAACTGTGTCATCTATTATAAGAACTTTCAGCAAACTAACAGGTAAGATATGCATTCTGCATGGGCATCTAACTGTACTGAATATTACTGTAGAGTAGTAAATCGAGCAAAAGCTCTCCGAACCACTTCTGTGTCATTTTATTTCTGTTTTAGGACCCAATGGTTACCAAATGGAGGGGGGAGAGGTAGGATTTTCTCTGCTCAGCAGGAAGCTGTAATTGTTGACATGGTCATTAGCAACAATGCCATAAAACTCAGAGAAATTCAAGAGAGAGTGTTGGCAGACAATAATACATTTCTAAATGTTGAAAGTGTAAGCACGACAACCATTGCTAGAGTCTTGACAAATCATCATATCAGCATGACGCAGGTGTACACTCTTCCCTTTGAGAGGAACTCTGATCGTGTTAAGGAACTCCGGTACCAATATGTCCAGGTAAGATGTCTATATCATGTAATACAGTACTGTTTTTACTGTAAAAAAGAAAAAAAACACCAGAGCACTGCACACAGCAGTGATTTCAGTTACAGTATACTGTAATATAAACTACTGTTATAGAATAACTGTTATGTTGCCCTGTGTATTTACAATATTTTAGAGTGTCATGGAGCTTGAAGCCAGGCCAGCACCCCACATGTTCGTCTTTGTGGATGAGGCTGGTTTTAACATGGCCAAATGTCCCGGGCCAGAGGGGTGCCAACATCACAATGTGTGCCGCAATATCCTCTGAAGGATTGCTGTTAGATAAACGACTAATTGAGCCATACAACACAGAGCGCCTCTTTTCATTAATGGATGAGCTCTATGGAAGGCTTTTGCCAGGTGAAGAAAGAGGGCAAGTCAGAAGAAATATGGAAACATGGGTGATTGTATGGGATAATGTGGCATTTCACTACTCCCATGCAGTCACAGAGTGGTTTGCAGCCCATCCCGGGATGGTGTCACTTTTCATCCCCCCTTACTCTCCCTTCCTCAACCCCATAGAATCATTATTTTCCTCATGGAGGTGGAAGGTTTATGACCACCATCCACATGATCAAATGTCACTCTTGGAAGCAATGAATGCAGGATGCCTGGATATCTCTGCCGAAGATTGCCAGGGATGGATCAGGCATGCAAATAGATTCTTTCCCATGAGGACTTGTGGCCCAGTGCAGCAGACAGGGTTGACTAGCATTGTTATATACCGTTGAAGTCAGAAATGTACATACACCTTAGCCCAAAAAAAAAAAAACTCTGTTTTTCACAATTCCTGACATTTAATCCTAGTAAAAATGCCCTGTCTTAGGTCAGATAGGATCACCACTTTATTTTAAGAATGTGAAATGTCAGAATAATAGTAGAGAGAATGATTTATTTCAGCTTTTATTTCTTTCATCACATTTCCAGTGGGTCAGAAGTTTACATACTCAATTAGTATTTGGTAGCATTGCCTTTAAATTGTTTAACTTGGGTCAAATGTTTCGGGTAGACTTCCACAAGCTTCCCAAAATACATTGGGTGAATTTTGGCCCATTCCTCCTGACAGAGCTGGTGTAACTGAGTCCGGTTTGTAGGCGTCCTTGCTCGCACATGCTTTTTCAGTTCTGCCCACACATTTTCTATAGGATTGAGGTCAGGGCTTTGTGATGGCCACTCCAATACCTTGACTTTGTTGTCCTTAAGCCATTTTGCCACAACTTTGGAAGTATGCTTGGAGTCATTGTCCATTTGGAAGACCCATTTGCGACCAAGCTTTAACTTCCTGACTGTTGTCTTGAGATGTTGCTTCAATATATCCACATCATTTTCCTTCCTCATGATGCCATCTATTTTGTGAAGTGCACCAGTCCCTCCTGCAGCAAAGCACCCCCACAGCATAATGCTGCCACGCCCGTGCTTCACGGTTGGGATGGTGTTCTTCAGCTTGCAAGCAAACCCTTTTTCCTCCAAACATAACGATGGTCATTATGGGCAAACAGTTATATTTTTGTTTCATCAAACCAGAGGACATTTCTCAAAAAAGTACGATCTTTGTCCCCATGTGCAGTTGCTAACCGTAGTCTGGCTTTTTTATGGCGGTTTTGGAGCAGTGGCTTCTTCCTTGCTGAGCGGCCTTTCAGGTTATGTCAATATAGGACTTGTTTTACTGTGGATATAGATACTTTTGTACTTGTTTCCTCCAGCATCTTCACAAGGTCCTTTGCTGTTGTTCTGGGATTGATTTGCACTTTTCGCACCAAAGTACATTCATCTCTAGGAGACAGAACGCGTCTCCTTCCTGAGCGGTATGACGGCTGCGTGGTCCCATGGTGTTTATACTTGCGTACTATTGTTTGTACAGATGAACGTGGTTCCTTCAGGCGTTTGGAAATTGCTCCCAAGGATCAACCAGAGGTCTACACATATTTTTCTGTGGTCTTGGCTGATTTCTTTTGATTTTCCCATGATGTCAAGCAAAGAGGCACTGAGTTTGAAGGTAGGCCTTGAAATGCATCCACAAGTACACCTCCAATTGACTCAAATGATGTCAATTAGCCTATCAGAAGCTTCTAAAGCTAAGACATCATTTTCTGGAATTTCCCAAGCTGTTTAAAGGCACAGTCAACTTAGTGTATGTAAACTTCTGACCCACTGGAAATGTGATACAGTGAATTATAAGTGAAATAATATGTCTGTAAACAGTTGTTGGAAGAATTACTTGTGTCATGCACAAAGTAGATGTCCTAACCGACTTGCCAAAACTATAGTTTAATAACAAGAAATTTGTTGAGTGGTTGAGAAACGATTTTTAATGACTCCAAACTAAGTGTATGTAAACTTCCGACTTCAACTGTATCTGTTTCATTTGGACAATATGCTATGCATATTCAAAGTGTGTATACACTTTTTGTTTGTTTAACAGTACTGGAATTATTTAATTTTGTGTATTTTGGAATTACTCTGCAAAAAGCAAAATATAGTAATTTGCAAAAATAAAGTACATTGTATTGAAGCACAATACAATGTACATATCTTGCAGGACATTCTATACAGTACAGGTTTGCCACTCTTCCTTTGTAAAAATGACTGTTGGTTCATCTAAATAAATATGATATTAAAGACAAATTGACACATTTTCAAGTGGTAGCTGTTTTTAGAGTTTTGTAGGTCATGATACTATGAATGACGAAGTGTGAATGTCGTGAGAGACTGTTAGCCTTCATTTGGAAGAAATATTTGCTTTTGAGACATGTAGGATGTGTATTGCCAAGTTGCATGTTGTTTTGATAATAGTATTTAGAGTTTTGCACATGTATCCGCAGTATTGAACAATGCTTGTTAGCAATCGTCATCTAAAAGGCAAAACTGATCAGCATGCTTGATACATACAGCCCCTAATCACTAACCTAAATTTCCACGCTCATTGTGCTTCCAGGTGCCTGGAGTGCTGGACTTTCTTCTTCCCTTTTAGACATAGGAAATGTCAACATTGTTTTATTTGATACACTTCAGAAGAGTTAGGAACTGGTACAACACGAGTCAAACTCTTGTTCATTATATTCCTTCTCCACTGATCTGTGACAGAGAACACTTTTCTTTCATTGAGCATCTCCTCAGCAACCACTCTGTCTGTGGCACGCTGACAATGTTTCTGTCTCTTTCACAATTAGTAAGCACACAGAATGGTAGAAATGAGTTGTTTGGCGGCGTTGAAGCTTTGCTGCTTTGAGGATGCTATTGGAGGGTGTTCTGCATGGTTGGCGATGTGACAAGCAATTCCCATTACAACAGCAGTGTGAAAGCAGCCTGGATAATAATCAAACCTCCTAAGTCAGTGTTTGCATTCCAAATGGCACTCTATTCCCTATTTAGTGCTGTGGGCCCTGGACAAAAGTAGTGCACTAAAAAGGTAATAGGGTGCCATTTGGAATGCAACGATCAATTTCTCCTTCAGCTCGTTGGTGGTCGGTGCTGTCATACCAATGTGTTGAAATTAATTATCTTGTGAATCGGAACTCCATCAAAACTCACAACATAAAGCAACCACATGCCAGAATGCAGATGAATCAATGTGTGTAGATGGAAAATTAATATCTTGAATGGTTTTGTTGGTGGAAAATTATCTTTGAGTCTGTATTAGCTTGCTCTGTCTGTCTGTGGCGTATCAGGGGAATCAAATATGACTTGTGTTGTTTTGAACAAGGAAATGCTCATTTTCTCAGGGGAACAGACTATATCAATATCATAGGCTACATTAACCAAAAGACATAGGCCTATTTAATGTTGTCCAAATGGAGTTTGATTGTATTAAATCAAATAAAATCTATGTTTATTTGTCACATACACAGATTAGCAGATGGTATAGCAGGTACAGCTAAGTGTATCTGACTCCAGCAGTAGATGTCTAACAATACTATACTAATACAATACTAATAGTAATACCAGCAGTAGATGTCTAACAATACTATAAAAAATCAAATCAAATCACATTTGATTTGTCACATACACATGTTTAGCAGATGTTATAGCGGGTGTAGCGAAATGCTTGTGCTTCTAGCTCCGACAGTGAAGTAATATATAACAATTTCACAACCTATACCCAATACACACAAATCTAGTAAGGAATGGAATTTAAGAATATATACATACAGTGGGGAGAACAAGTATTTGATACACTGCCGATTTTGCAGGTTTTCCTACTTACAAAGCATGTAGAGGTCTGTAATTTTTGTCATAGGTACAAAAATCCAGAAAATAACATTGTATGATTTTTAAGTAATTAATTTGCATTTTATTGCATGACATAAGTATTTGATCACCTACCAACCAGTAAGAATTCCGGCTCTCACAGACCTGTTAATTTTTCTTTAAGAAGCCCTCCTGTTCTCCACTCATTACCTGTATTAACTGCACCTGTTTGAACTTGTCACCTGTATAAAAGACACCTGTCCACACACTCAATCAAACAGACTCCAACCTCTCCACAATGGCCAAGACCAGAGAGCTGTGTAAGGACATCAGTTATAAAATTGTAGACCTGCACAAGGCTGGGATGGGCTACAGGACAATAGGCATGCAGCTTGGTGAGAAGGTAACAACTGTTGGCGCAATTATTAGAAAATGGAAGAAGTTCAAGATGACGGTCAATCACCCTCGGTCTGGGGCTCCATGAAAGATCTCACCTCGTGGGGCATCAATGATCATGAGGAAGGTGAGGGATCAGCCCAGAACTACACGGCAGGACCTGGTCAATGACCTGAAGAGAGCTGGGACCACAGTCTCAAAGAAAACCATTAGTAACACAATACGCCGTCATGGATTACAATCCTGCAGCGCATGCAAGGTCCTTCTGCTCAAGCCAGCGCATGTCCAGGCCTGTCTGAAGTTTGCCAATGACCATCTGGATGATCCAGAGGAGGAATGGGAGAAGGTCATGTGGTCTGATGAGACAAAAATATAGCTTTTTGGTCAAAACTCCACTCGCTGTGTTTGGAGGAAGAAGAAGGATGAGTACAACCCCAAGAACACCATCCCAACCGTGAAGCATGGAGGTGGAAACATCATTCTTTGGGGATGCTTTTCTGCAAAGGGGACAGGACGACTGCACCGTATTGAGGGGAGGATGGATGGGACCATGTATTGCGAGATCTTGGCCAACAACCTCCTTCCCTCAGTAAGAGCATTGAAGATGGGTCGTGGCTGGGTCTTCCATCATGACCATGACCCGAAACACACAGCCAGTGCAACTAAGGAGTGCTCCGTAAGAAGCATCTCAAGGTCCTGGAGTGGCCTAGCCAGTCTCCAGACCTGAACCCAATAGAAAATCTTTGGAGGGAGCTGAAAGTCCGTACTGCCCAGCGACAGCCCCGAAACCTGAAGGATCTGGAGAAGGTCTGTATGGAGGAGTGGGCCAAAATCCCTGCTGCAGTGTGTGCAAACCTGGTCAAGACCTACAAGAAAAGTATGATCTCTGTAATTGCAAACAAAGGTTTCTGTACCAAATATTAAGTTCTGTTTTTCTGATGTATCAAATACTTATGTCATGCAATAAAATGCAAATTAATTACTTAAAAATCATACAATGTGATTTTCTGGATTTTTGTTTTAGATTCCGTCTCTCACAGATGAAGTGTACCTATGATAAAAATTACAGACCTCTACATGCTTTGTAAGTAGGAAAACCTGCAAAATCGGCAGTGTTTCAAATACTTGTTCTCCCCACTGTATGGAAAAGCAATGACAGAGCGGCATGGAGGACTAAGATACAGTAGAATATTATATAATGGAATACAGTATATACATATGAGATGAGTAGTGCAAGATATGTAAACATTACTAAAGTGACTAGTGTTCCATTTCTTAAATAGTAATACCATCAGTAGATTTCTAACAATACAATACTAATACTAATACTAGCAGTAGAGGGCTAACAATACTAATACCAATAATATACCAATACCAGCAGTAGATGTCTAACAATACTATGCTAATACTAATACCAGCAGTATATGTCTAACAATACTAATACTATACTAATACCAGCAGTAAATGTCTAGCAATACTAACACTATACTAATACCAGTAGTAGATGTCTAACATGGATGAGCTATGTCCAGAATACAGTATGTACAGCAGTAGTTATATAGGATGAGCTATGTCCAGAATACAGTATTTACAGCAGTAGTTATATAGGATGAGCTATGTCCAGAATACAGTATGTACAGCAGTAGTTATATAGGATGAGCTATGTCCAGAATACAGTATTTAAAGCAGTAGTTATATACATTTACATTTTAGTCATTTAGCAGACGCTCTTATCCAGAGCGACTTACAGTTAGTGCATACATTTTTATTTTTTTTAAACTGGAATCGAACCCACAACCCTGGCGTTGCAAATGCCATGCTCTACCAACTGAGCTACATCCCTGCCGGCCATTCCCTCCCCTACCCTGGACGACGCTGGGCCAATTGTGCGCCGCCCCATGTGTCTCCCGGTCGCGGCCGGCTACGACAGAGCCTGGATTCGAACCAGGATCTCTAGTGGCACAGCTAGCACTGCGATGCAGTGCCTTAGACCACTGTGCCACTCAGGAGGACATAGGATGAGCTATGTCCAGAATACAGTATTTACAGCAGTAGTTATATAGGATGAGCTATGTCCAGAATACAGTATTTACAGCAGTAGTTATATAGGATGAGCTATGTCCAGAATACAGTATGTACAGCAGTAGTTATATAGGATGAGCTATGTCCAGAATACAGTATGTACAGCAGTAGTTATATAGGATGAGCTATGTCCAGAATACAGTATGTACAGCAGTAGTTATATAGGATGAGCTATGTCCAGAATACAGTATTTACAGGAGTAGTTATATAGGATGAGCTATGTCCAGAATACAGTATGTACAGCAGTAGTTATATAGGATGAGCTATGTCCAGAATACAGTATGTACAGCAGTAGTTATATAGGATGAGCTATGTCCAGAATACAGTATGTACAGCAGTAGTTATATAGGATGAGCTATGTCCAGAATACAGTATTTACAGCAGTAGTTATATAGGATGAGCTATGTCCAGAATACAGTATTTACAGCAGTAGTTATATAGGATGAGCTATGTCCAGAATACAGTATGTACAGCAGTAGTTATATAGGATGAGCTATGTCCAGAATACAGTATATACAGCAGTAGTTATATAGGATGAGCTATGTCCAGAATACAGTATGTACAGCCGTAGTTATATAGGATGAGCTATGTCCAGAATACAGTATGTACAGCAGTAGTTATATAGGATGAGCTATGTCCAGAATAAAGTATTTACAGCAGTAGTTATATAGGATGAGCTATGTCCAGAATACAGTATTTACAGCAGTAGTTATATAGGATGAGCTATGTCCAGAATACAGTATTTACAGCAGTAGTTATATAGGATGAGCTATGTCCAGAATACAGTATTTACAGCAGTAGTTATATAGGATGAGCTATGTCCACAATACAGTATGTACATGTAAAGTGAGTAATCATTAGCATAATTTCCCAATGCTAACACTACAGAAATGATTTCAGAAATACACTCTATAAAGAGTAAAAGAGGTGTACAGCACATTGAAAGTAAAAGCTAAGCCTACCTTAGAAATCATTCAGGAAAAGCATGTGTGACTGTGTCCTTTATTATTTGGCAGACAGTCGGCAACTCCATGGCAGCTGTCCTTTCTGCTGTGTGACATCCCAGTGACCTCTCACCTCTGACCTCTTGACCCTGGTCCCAGGTGGGTGGTGATGGTGGTTGTGCTGACACCCCTCCCCTCCCTATACACACATACACAAACACACACACACACACACACACACGCACAGGTTCAGAGGTAGTGGTGAAGGTGGGGGTGTCGCCTCAGGACTAAGGCGTTCAAAATTGACAAATGGAAGGGGAAGTGATGTGGTAGACCCGTGGTGGCCCGGGGCCCAAGGCGGACACTCCTAGCGACAGGCCAAATCCATCACCTCGTACTCCTTCATCACCAGCTGTTATTGAACATGCCCTTCAGAGTACGTCTGTAGCAACACACTCACAAACACGCACACATGCTGGAACGCGCACGCACACAGCCATACATGCACGCACACACAAAAACACACATACATACATACTGTACACACACACACATTTCCTACAGCCTACTCTAACTGTTCTGTACTACACACATAACCTGTCCTCCTGCCTCTGTACATACTGTAGATCCACTGCTATACTGAATAACTCATTCACTCTGTAAGTCCTCTGTCTTCCTCAGTTTATGTAGTGTCCACCGCTATACTGAATAACTCATTCACTCTGTAAGTCCTTTGTCCACCTCAGTTTACATATTGTCCTCCTCTATACTAAATAACTCATTCACTCTGTAAAGCCTCTGTCTTCCTTAGTTTACATAGTGTCCACTGCTGTACTGAATAAGTCATTCACTCTGTAAGTCCTCTGTCTTTCTCTATTTATAAAGTGTCCACAGCTATACTGAATAACTCATTCACTCTGTAAGTCCTTTGTCTACCTCAGTTTACATAGTGACCACTGTTGTAGTGAATAACTCATTCACTCTGTAAGTCCTTTGTCCACCTCAGTTTACATATTGTCCTCCGATATACTTAACAACTATAGTGTTCTACCCTCATCCTGTCCTCTGTGTTATAGTGTTCTACCCTCATCCTGTCCTCTGTGTTATAGTGTGCTACCCTCATCCTGTCCTCTGTTTTATAGTGTTCTACCCTCATCCTGTCCTCTGTGTTATAGTGTTCTACCCTCATCCTGTCCTCTGTGTTATAGTGTTCTACCCTCATCCTGTCCTCTGTGTTATAGTGTTCTACCCTCATCCTGTCCTCTGTGTTATAGTGTTCTACCCTCATCCTGTCCTCTGTGTTATAGTGTTCTACCTTCATCCTGTCCTCTGTTTTATAGTGTTCTACCCTCATCCTGTCCTCTGTGTTATAGTGTTCTACCCTCATCCTGTCCTCTGTGTTATAGTGTTCTACCCTCATCCTGTCCTCTGTGTTATAGTGTTCTACCCTCATCCTGTCCTCTGTGTTATAGTGTTCTACCCTCATCCTGTCCTCTGTGTTATAGTGTTCTACCCTCATCCTGTCCTCTGTGTTATAGTGTTCTACCCTCATCCTGTCCTCTGTTTTATAGTGTTCTACCCTCATCCTGTCCTCTGTGTTATAGTGTTCTACCCTCATCCTGTCCTCTGTTTTATAGTGTTCTACCCTCATCCTGTCCTCTGTGTTATAGTGTTCTACCCTCATCCTGTCCTCTGCAAAGCACTAAACAGCCCCTGTACAGCAATGACATCAGCGGTAACATTAGTTGACCATCACTCCCCAAAAAGCAAAGCATGTGCTAATGGCCAGCCGGGAGCAGCCACCGTGCTGGCATCCGCTGCTCCGATATTACCTCCCTTTCTCTGTCCTCCCTTCCTCTGTCCTCCCTTCCTCTGTCCTCCCCTTCTCTGTCCTCCCCTCCTCTTTTCACCCTCCCTCTGTCCTCCCCTTCTCTGTCCTCCCTGTGTTCAGTAACCAGTCACTGCTAGGCTTTGCTGATGTATCTGGAGCTTATCTCCCCTCCCCTTCGCTCAGTACACAACACTACACAACACAACACAACGGAACACAACACACCACAACGGAATACAACACACCACACCACACCACAACGGAACACAACACACCACAACGGAACACAACACACCACGCCACACCAGAAGGGAACACATCACACCACAACGGAACACAACCCTACACAACGGAACACAACACAACGGAACACAACACTCCACAACGGAACACAACACAACACAATGGAACACAACACACCACAACAGAACACAACACACCACAACGGAACACAACACTCCACAACGGAACACAACACTCCACAACGGAACACAACACTCCACAACGGAACACAACACAACACAATGGAACACAACACACCACAACGGAACACAACACACCACAACGGAACACAACACTCCACAACGGAACACAACACTCCACAACGGAACGGAACACACCACAACGGAACACAACACACCACAACGGAACACAACACACCACAACGGAACACAACACACCACAACGGAACACGGAACATAGTCTTTAAGGTCTCTATAGTCTTTACAGTCTCTATGGTCTTTACAGTCTCTATAGTCTCTATAGTCTTTATAGTCTTTACAGTCTCTATGGTCTTTAAACAGGCTGTTTTGAGGAGTTATTAGCTGTAAGGAATGCTCACAGCAAGTCTTATAATACATTAGGGCTGATAAAAGCACTCCGAATCCACTCATACTGCAATATCTCACACAGGTTCATTCAAAGTGTTAGGCCTTTCCAACATGTGAGAACTAGGTTGGACGCAGGATCAGTGCCTATGGAATGACATCACACCTCTTTTTCCAGAAAGCCTATTCTCATTTTTTGCCCTTATATTTTAGTCATTTAGCAGACGCTCTTGTTCAGAGCAACTTCCAGTAGGGAGTGGATCCTTTTTCATATTGGTCCCCCGTGGGAATCGAACCCAACTGAGCCACACAGGACCATACCACCTTATCATGATGGTGTGAACTAAGGCTGGTAGAAACATCCTTGCAGTTCTTTATTAAATGGAGAGGTGTGAGACGTACAGCACAGTGTGAACCCTCTTCATTCATATTGTGTCACACTAGTAGCTGTTGAATATCTCTTCTCCTTTTTTCACTATTACCAGCATCTAGTGCCTTTCAGACCTGGGTCGTGATCTTAAGGGAAAATTAGTGTTTGTTATTAGACAGGTTCAGGTAGTGCCACCCTGTTTCAGTCTGGGTTATTTTCTGGTTTGATGGGTAATGAACATGACCCTTTGTCTTTCACTCTGCACTGAATAAAAGCACGGCTGATTAGGCTATGATGATATGTACTGTAGCTACATGGACCCTTGTGAACCAAATTGGCACACACACACACACACACACAGAAGTCTGAATGATAATAGCTGTACTCTCTGGGAGACGGGTGACCCCGTCTGCTGTTTTAGGAGGAATGGAGGTGGTGCGTCGCTGTGCTGCCCCTGCCATGTTTGTGCAAAGGTTCCACATGGGAATGAGTGTGGAGTACATTCATCTCAGGCCTGAGGCAGCATCTATATTAGGATGACAAATGTGGCCCTGTCACCTGATGAGGGACTGGGAGTGCGTGTCAAGATGACGCAGGTAGAGGGAGAGTTACAGGGAAGGACGGAAGGAGAGAGGGAGGTGGTGATTTGTGGCCAAGCTTAATCTTTCTTTCTCTGTCTCACTCTTTCTCTCGATCTCAATAATTCTCTCACCCCCTCTGTCTATCTCTCTGTCTATCTCTCTGTCTCTATCTCTCTGTCTAGCTCTTTATCTCTCTGTCTATCTGTCTATCTATCTCTCTGTCTATCTATCTCTCTGTCTATCTCTCTGTCTATCTATCTCTCTGTCTATCGATCTCTGTCTATCTCTCGATCTCTCTCTCTCTCTCTGTCTCTCTGTCTCTCTCTCTCTGTGTATCTCTCTGTCTATCTCTCTGTCTCTATCTCTCTGTCTATCTCTTTATCTCTCTGTCTATCTGTCTATCTATCTCTCTGTCTATCTATCTCTCTGTCTATCTCTCTGTCTATCTCTCTATCTATCTATCTCTCTGTCTATCTCTCTGTCTATCTCTCTGTCTACCTATCTCTCTGTCTATCTCTCTGTCTATCTATATCTCTGTCTATCGATCTCTCTGTCTATCTCTCGATCTCTCTGTCTCTCTCTCTTTCTCTCTCTCTCTGTGTATCTCTCTGTCTATCTCTCTGTCTCTATCTCTCTGTCTATCTCTCTGTTTAACTCTCTTTCTCTATCTCTCTGTCTATCTATCTCTCTGTCTCTATCTCTCTGTCTATCTCTCTGACTATCTAGCTCTGTATCTATCTCTCTGTCTATCTCTCTGTCTATCTCTCTATCTCTCTGTCTATCTATCTCTCTGTCTATCTCTCTGTGTATCTCTCTGTCTATCTCTCTGTCTATCTGTCTATCTATCTCTGTCTATCTATCTCTATGTCTATCTCTCTGTCTAACTCTCTGTCTCTCTCTCTGTGTATATCTCTGTCTATCTCTCAGTCTCTTTCTCTCTGTCTATCTCTCTGTCTAACTATATGTCTATATCTCTCTGTCTATCTATCTATATATTTGCCTATCTCTCTCTGTCTATCTCTCTGTCTTTCTCTCTGTTTAACTCTCTGTCTATATCTCTCTGTATATCTATCTCTCTGTCTCTATTTCTCTGTCTATCTCTTTGACTATCTAGCTCTCTATCTATCTATCTGTATATCTCTCTGTCTATCTCTCTATCTCTCTGTCTATCTATCTCTCTGTCTATCTCTCTGTCTATCTCTCTGTCTATATATTTCTCTGTCTATCGATCTCTATGTCTATCTCTTGATCTCTCTGTCGCTATATCTCTGTCTATCTCTCTCTGTCTATCTCTCTGTCTATCTCACTGTTTAACTCTCTGTCTCTATCTCTCTGTCTATCTATCTCTCTGTCTCTATCTCTCTGTCTATCTCTCTGACTATCTAGCTCTGTATCTATCTCTCTGTCTATCTCTCTATCTCTATCTCTCTGTCTATCTCTTTATCTCTCTGTCTATCTGTCTCTCTGTCTATCTATCTCTCTGTCTATCTATCTCTCTGTCTATCTCTCTGTCTATATCTCTGTCTTTCTATTTCTCTGTCTATCTCTCTGTCTATCTATCTCTCTGTCTATCGATCTCTCTGTCTATCTCTCGATCTCTCTGTCTCTCTCTCTCTCTGTGTATCTCTCTGTCTATCTCTCTGTCTCTATCTCTCTGTCTATCTCTCTGTTTAACTCTCTTTCTCTATCTCTCTGTCTATCTATCTCTCTGTCTCTATCTCTCTGTCTATCTCTCTGACTATCTAGCTCTGTATCTATCTCTCTGTCTATCTCTCTGTCTATCTCTCTATCTCTCTGTCTATCTATCTCTCTGTCTATCTCTCTGTGTATCTCTCTGTGTATCTCTCTGTCTATCTCTCTGTCTATCTGTCTATCTATCTATCTCTGTCTATATATCTATCTCTGTCTATCTTTCTCTCTGTCTATCTATCTCTCTGTCTATCTCTCTCTCTGTCTATTTCTCTGTCTATCTATCTCTCTGTCTATCTATCTCTCTGTCTATCTCTCTGTCTATATCTCTGTCTTTCTATTTCTCTGTCTATCTCTCTGTCTATCTATCTCTCTGTCTATCGATCTCTCTGTCTATCTCTCGATCTCTCTGTCTCTCTCTCTGTCTCTCTCTCTCTGCGTATCTCTCTGTCTATCTCTCTGTCTCTATCTCTCTGTCTATCTCTCTGTTTAACTCTCTTTCTCTATCTCTCTGTCTATCTATCTCTCTGTCTCTATCTCTCTGTCTATCTCTCTGACTATCTAGCTCTGTATCTATCTCTCTGTCTATCTCTCTGTCTATCTCTCTATCTCTCTGTCTATCTATCTCTCTGTCTATCTCTCTGTGTATCTCTCTGTGTATCTCTCTGTCTATCTCTCTGTCTATCTGTCTATCTATCTATCTCTGTCTATATATCTATCTCTGTCTATCTTTCTCTCTGTCTATCTATCTCTCTGTCTATCTCTCTCTCTGTCTATCTGTCTATATATCTCTGTCTATCTATCTCTATGTCTATCTCTCTGTCTAACTCTCTGTCTCTCTCTTTGTGTATATCTCTGTCTATCTCTCAGTCTCTTTCTCTCTGTCTATCTCTCTGTCTAACTATATATCTATATCTCTCTGTCTATCTATCTATATCTTTGCCTATCTCTCTCTGTCTATCTCTCTGTTTAACTCTCTGTCTATATCTCTCTGTCTATCTATCTCTCTGTCTCTATTTCTCTGTCTATCTCTATGACTATCTAGCTCTCTATCTATCTATCTGTATATCTCTCTATCTCTCTGTCTATCTATCTCTCTGTCTATCTCTCTGTCTATCTCTCTGTCTATCTATTTCTCTGTCTATCGATCTCTCTGTATATCTCTCTATCTCTCTGTCTATCTCTCTGTCTATCTCTCTGTTGAACTCTCTGTCTATATCTCTCTGTCTATCTATCTCTCTGTCTCTATCTCTCTGTCTATCTCTCTGACTATCTAGCTCTGTATCTATCTCTCTGTCTATCTCTCTGTCTATCTCTCTATCTCTCTGTCTGTCTATCTCTCTGTCTATCTCTCTGTGTATCTCTCTGTCTATCTCTCTGTCTATCTCTCTTTCTATCTGTCTATCTATCTATCTCTGTCTATCTATCTATCTCTGTATATCTATATCTCTGTCTATCTCTCTGTCTATCTATCTCTCTGTCTATCTGTCTATCTATCTCTATGTCTATCTCTCTGTCTAACTCTCTGTCTATCTCTCTGTCTATCTCTTTGTCTAACTCTCTGTCTCTATCTCTCTGTCTATCTCACTATCTCTCTGTCTATCTCTCTGTCTCTGTCTATTTGTCTATCTATCTACCTCTCTGTCTATCTATCTCTCTGTGTATCTCTCTGTCTATCGCTCTGTCTCTATCTCTCTGTCTATCTCTCTGTCTATCTCTCTGTGTATCTCTGTGTCTATCTCTCTGTCTCTATCTCTCTGTCTCTATCTCTCTGTCTCTATCTCTCTGTCTATCTGTCTAGATATCTATCTATCTATGTCTATCTATCTCTGTCTATCTCTCTGTCTATCTATCTCTCTGTCTATCTGTCTATATATCTCTGTCTATCTATCTCTCTGTCTATCACTCTGTCTAACTCTCTATCTTTCTGTCTATCTCGCTATCTCTCTGTCTATCTCTCTGTCTCTGTCTATCTGTCTATCTATCTATCTCTCTGTCTATCTAGCTCTCTATCTCTCCGTCTATATCTCTGTCTATCTATCTCTCTGTCTATCTCTCTATATATCTCTGTCTATCTATCTCTCTATCTATCTCTCTGTCTATCTATCTCTCTATCTATCTCTCTGTCTATCTCTCTATCTATCTCTCTGTCTATCTCTCTATCTATCTCTCTGTCTATCTATCTCTCTGTCTAGCTATCTTTCTGTCTATCTCTCTATCTCTCTGTCTATCTCTCTATCTCTCTGTCTATCTATCTCTCTGTCTATCTCTCTGTCTATCTATTTCTCTGTCTATCGATCTCTATGTCTATCTCTTGATCTCTCTGTCTCTATATCTCTGTCTATCTCTCTGTCTATCTCTGTCTATCTATCTCTCTGTCTATCTATCTCTCTGTCTATCTCTCGATCTCTCTGTCTCTCTCTCTGTCTCTCTCTCTGTCTCTATATCTCTGTCTCTATCTCTCTGTCTATCTCTCTGTCTCTATCTCTCTGTCTATGTCTCTGTCTATCTATCTCTCTATCTATCTCACTGTCTATCTCTGTCTATCTATCTCTCTGTCTATCTATCTCTCTGTCTATCTCTCGATCTCTCTGTCTCTCTCTCTGTCTCTATATCTCTGTCTCTATCTCTCTGTCTATCTCTCTGTCTCTATCTCTCTGTCTATGTCTCTGTCTATCTATCTCTCTATCTATCTCACTGTCTATCTCTGTCTATCTATCTCTCTGTCTATCTCTCGATCTCTCTGTCTCTCTCTCTGTCTCTCTCTCTGTCTCTATATATCTGTCTCTATCTCTCTGTCTATCTCTCTGTCTCTATCTCTCTGTCTATGTCTCTGTCTATCTATCTTTCTATCTATCTCTCTGTCGATATCTCTGTCTATCTATATCTCTGTCTATCTATCTCCCTGTCTATCTCTCTGTATATCTCTCTGTCTATCTCTTTGTCTAACTCTCTGTCTCTATCTCTCTGTCTCTATCTCTCTGTCTATCTCTCTGTCTATCTCTCTGTCTATGTCTCTGTCTATCTATCTCTCTATCTATCTCTATATCTCTGTCTATCTGTATCTATGTCTATCTATCTCTCTGTCTATCTCTCTATCTCTCTGTATATCTCTCTGTCTAACTCTCTGTCTCTATCTCTCTGTCTATTTCTCTGTCTAACTCTCTGCCTCTATCTCTCTGTCTATCTCTCTGTCTATCTCTCTGTCTATCTCTCTATCTCTCTGTATATCTCTCTGTGTATATCTCTGTCTATCTCTCTCTCTGTCTATCTATTACTCTGTCTATCTCTCTGTCTATCTCTCTGTCTCTATCTCTCTGTGTATCTGTCTATCTATCTCTCTGTCTATCTATCTCTGTCTATCTATCTATCTGTCTATCTATCTGTCTATCTCTCTGTCTATCTCTATGTATATCTATCTCTCTGTCTATCTCTCTGTCTATCAATCTCTCTTTCTATCTCTCAATCTCTCTGTCTCTCTCTCTGTGTATCTCTCTGTCTATCTCTCTGTCTCTATCTCTCTGTCTATCTCTCTGTCTAACTATATGTCTCTATCTCTCTGTCTATCTCTCTGTCTATATCTCTGTCTATCTATCTCTCTGTCTATCTCTTGATCTCTCTGTATCTATATCTCTGCCTATCTCTCTATGTCTATCTCTCTCTCTATCTCTCTGTTTAACTCTCTGTCTCTATCTCTCTGTCTATCTATCTCTCTGTCTCTATCTCTCTGTCTATCTCTCTGACTATCTATCTCTCTCTCTATCTCTCTGTCTATCTATCTCTCTGTCTATCTCTCTGTCTATCTATTTCTCTGTATATCGATCTCTATGTCTATCTCTTGATCTCTCTGTCTCTATATCTCTGTCTATCTCTCTCTGTCTATATCTCTGTCTATCTCTCTGTCTATATATCTATATATCTGTCTATATATCTATCTATCTCTGTCTATCTATCTATCTATCTATCTATCTATCTATCTATCTATCTATCTATCTATCTATCTATCTATCTATCTATCTATCTATCTATCTATCTATCTATCTATCTATCTATCTATCTCTCTGTCTATATCTCTGTCTATCTATATCTCTGTCTATCTATCTCTCTGTCTATCTCTCTATCTCTCTGTATATCTCTCTATCTCTCTGTATATCTCTCTGTCTATCTCTTTGTCTAACTCTCTGTCTCTATCTCTCTGTCTATCTCTCTGTCTATCTCTCTGTCTATCTATTTCTCTGTATATCGATCTCTATGTCTATCTCTTGATCTCTCTGTCTCTATATCTCTGTCTATCTCTCTCTGTCTATATCTCTGTCTATCTCTCTGTCTATATCTCTGTCTATCTGTCTATATATCTATATATCTCTGTCTATCTATCTATCTATCTATCTATCTATCTATCTATCTATCTATCTATCTATCTATCTATCTATCTATCTATCTATCTATCTATCTATCTATCTATCTATCTATCTATCTATCTATCTATCTATCTATCTATCTATCTATCTATCTATCTATCTATCTATCTCTGTCTATCTATCTCTCTGTATATATCTCTGTCTATCTATCTCCCTGTCTATCTGTCTATTTATCTCTGTCTATCTATCTCTATGTCTATATCTCTATGTCTATATCTCTGTCTATCTCTCTGTCTATCTATCTCTCTATCTCTCTGTATATCTCTCTGTTTAACTCTCTGTCTCTATCTCTCTGTCTATCTATCTATCTATCTATCTATCTATCTATCTATCTATCTATCTATCTATCTATCTATCTATCTATCTATCTATCTATCTATCTATCTATCTATCTATCTATCTATCTATCTATCTATCTATCTATCTATCTATCTATCTATCTATCTATCTATCTATCTATCTATCTATCTATCTATCTATCTATCTATCTATCTATATATCTATCTATCTATCTATCTATCTATCTCTCTGTCTATCTCTCTGTCTCTATCTCTCTGTCTATCTAGCTCTCTGTCTCTATCTCTCCGTCTATCTCTCTATCTAGCTCACTGTCTCTATCTCTCTGTCTATATCTCTGTCTATCTATCTCTCTATCTCTCTGTATATCTCTCTGTTTAACTCTCTGTCTCTATCTCTCTGTCTATCTATCTATCTATCTATCTATCTATCTATCTATCTATCTATCTATCTATCTATCTATCTATCTATCTATCTATCTATCTATCTATCTATCTATCTATCTATCTATCTATCTATCTATCTATCTATCTATCTATCTATCTATCTATCTATCTATCTATCTATCTATCTATCTATCTATCTATCTATCTATCTATCTATCTATCTATCTATCTATCTATCTATCTATATATCTATCTATCTATCTATCTCTCTGTCTATCTCTCTGTCTCTATCTCTCTGTCTATCTCTCTGTCTCTATCTCTCTGTCTATCTAGCTCTCTGTCTCTATCTCTCCGTCTATCTCTCTATCTAGCTCACTGTCTCTATCTCTCTGTCTATATCTCTGTCTATCTATCTATCTATCTATCTATCTATCTATCTATCTATCTATCTATCTATCTATCTATCTATCTATCTATCTATCTATCTATCTATCTATCTATCTATCTATCTATCTATCTATCTATCTATCTATCTATCTATCTATCTATCTATCTATCTATCTATCTATCTATCTATCTATCTATCTATCTATCTATCTATCTATATATCTATCTATCTATCTATCTATCTATCTATCTATCTATCTATCTATCTATCTTTTGGTATCAACACATCCGATTTCCATGTTCTGTCTGGTAGGAACTGATAACTTCTCGTCTCTGCTATACGTGCATATATTGCTACACTGGTGGTGAGGAGCTGAACACACACACACACATGGGCAGCGAGGAGCTGCAAACAGCCAGGTCCCAGGGTTCTAGATTCAATTTCTGAAGGAAACATCCGAATGGAAAAATCCTTCAATGTGGAGCGATTCCATTGATCAGGAGTGAGTCTGTGTAAAGGGAGAAGCGATTTCATTGATCAGAAGTGAGTCTGTGTAAAGGGAGAAGCGATTTCATTGATCAGGAGTGAGTCTGTGTAAAGGGAGAAGCAATTTTATTGATCAGGAGTGAGTCTGTGTAAAGGGGGAAGCGATTTAATTGATCAGGAGTGAGTCTGTGTAAAGGGAGAAGCGATTTCATTGATCAGGAGTGAGTCTGTGTAAAGGGAGAAGCGATTTCATTGATCAGGATTGATTTGGGTATAGGGTGAAGCGATTTCATTGATCAGGAGTGAGTCTGTGTAAAGGGAGAAGCGATTTCACTGATCAGGAGTGAGTCTGTGTAAAGGGAGAAGCAATTTTATTGATCAGGAGTGAGTCTGTGTAAAGGGAGAAGCGATTTCACTGATCAGGAGTGACAAACAACAAGGCGGAGATGTTTTGCAAACAATTGCCGCATTGGAACTCTGAGTGATCCAGTTTGTCCTGAAACAAAGCGTAGTAGATACAGCTCCTACAGCGCTGGAACCGTTAAATTTACTTCTCCTGACAAAGAGGGCTCCATTGCAAAACTCATCTAGGACTAACTTTGTTAGCTTGATGGCTAATATTAGCAGCTTAGCTAATTACTTTCAAGTAGACTTTAACCTGACAGTTAAGTGGGACTCTGGGACAAGAAATAGTGGTCCTAGCTGTTAAAGCTAAACGCCTTGCGGAGATTTCATGGTTGTGTGCTTGAATGGCCCTGAGATACAAATAATATCACTATACAGATCATACACGTAACGTTAGATAGCGAGCCAGCCTGCTAATGTTAACTAGCTAGCTAACAGTATGCTTTAACTTGCAATGAAAACGAATTTCGATCTCATCTCTCGGAATATCCAGCCCATCCATTATCTCAGCCAATCATGGCTAGCGGGAAGGTTCACGTCTTTTTCTGTGGCTAAACCAACTAGGCTAGTATAGTATGGTATAGTATAGTATAGTATTGTATAGTATAGTATAGTATGATATGGTATAGCATGGTATGGTATAGTATAGTGTAGTATAGTATAGCGTAGTATGGTATAGTATGATATAGTATGGTATAGGGGGGAATTGTATAGTATAATATGGTATAGTATAGTATTGTATCTTATAGGATAGTATGGAATAGTATATTATGGTATGGTATAGTATGTTATAGTATTGTATAGTATGGTATAGTGTATTATAGTATAGTATAGTATGGTATAATATAGTATGGTATGGTATAGTATGGCATGGTTTAGTTTGGTATGGTATAGTATGGAATGGTATGGTATGGTATGGTATGGTATGGTATGGTATGGTATGGTATGGTATGGTATGGTATGGTATAGTATTGTATGGTATAGTATAGTATAGTATAGTTTTTGTGTTTTTATTTATTTTGGATCCCCATTAGCTGCTGCCAAGGCAACAACTACTCTTCCTGGGGTCCAGCAATACAAAACATTACAATACATTCATAACAGATTTCACAACATATTAAGTGTATGCCCTCAGGCCTCTATTCTACTACCACATACAGTGGGGAGAACAAGTATTTGATACACTGCCGATTTTGCAGGTTTTCCTACTTACAAAGCATGTAGAGGTCTGTAATTTTTATCATAGGTACACTTCAGCTGTGAGAGACGGAATCTAAAACAAAAATCACATTGTATGAGTTTTAAGTAATTAATTTGCTTTTTATTGCATGACATAAGTATTTGATACATCAGAAAAGCAGAACTTAATATTTGGTACAGAAACCTTTGTTTGCAATTACAGAGGTAATACGTTTCCTGTAGGTCTTGACCAGGTTTGCACACAATGCAGCAGGGATTTTGGCCTACTCCTCCATACAGACCTTCTCCAGATCCTTCAGATTTTGGGGCTGTCGCTGGGCAATACAGACTTTCAGCTCCCTCCAAAGATGTTCTATTGGGTTCAGGTCTGGAGACTGGCTAGGCCACTCCAGGACCTTGAGATGCTTCTTACGGAGCCATTCCTTAGTTGCCCTGGCTGTGTGTTTCGGGTCGTTGTCATGCTGGAAGACCCAGCCACGACCCATCTTCAATGCTCTTACTGAGGGAAGGAGGTTGTTGGCCAAGATCTCGCGATACATGGCCCCATCCATCCTCCCCTCAATACGGTGCAGTTGTCCTGTCCCCTTTGCAGAAAAGCATCCCCAAAGAATGATGTTTCCACCTCCATGCTTCACAGTTGGGATGGTGTTCTTGGGGTTGTACTCATCCTTCTTCTTCCTCCAAACACGGTGAGTGGAGTTTAGACCAAAAAGCTATATTTTTGTCTCATCAGACCACATGACCTTCTCCCATTCCTCCTCTAGATCATCCAGATGGTCATTGGCAAACTTCAGACGGGCCTGGACATGCGCTGGCTTGAGCAGGGGGACCTTGCATGCGCTGCAGGATTTTAATCCATGACGGCGTAGTGTGTTACTAATGGTTTTCTTTGAGACTGTGGTCCCAGCTCTCTTCAGGTCATTGACCAGGTCCTGCCGTGTAGTTCTGGGCTGATCCCTCACCTTCCTCCTGATCATTGATGCCCCACGAGGTGAGATCTTGCATGGAGCCCCAGACCGAGGGTGATTGACCGTCATCTTGAACTTCTTCCATTTTCTAATAATTGCGCCACCAGTTGTTGCCTTCTCACCAAGCTGCTTGCCTATTGTCCTGTAGCCCATCCCAGCCTTGTGCAGGTCTACAATTTTATCCCTGATGTCCTTACACAGCTCTCTGGTCTTGGCCATTGTGGAGAGGTTGGAGTCTGTTTGATTGAGTGTGTGGACAGGTGTCTTTTATACAGGTAACGAGTTCAAACAGGTGCAGTTAATACTGGTAATGAGTGGAGAACAGGAGGGCTTCTTAAAGAAAAACTAACAGGTGTGTGAGAGCCGGAATTCTTACTGGTTGGTAGGTGATCAAATACTTATGTCATGCAATAAAATGCAAAATTAATTACTTAAAAATCATACAATGTGATTTTCTGGATTTTTGTTTTAGATTCTGTCTCTCACAGTTGAAGTGTACCTATGATAAAAATGACATACCTCTACATGCTTTGTAAGTACGAAAACCTGCAAAATCGGCAGTGTATCAAATACAGTGTGGGAAAAAAGTATTTGATCCCCTGATGATTTTATACGTTTGCCCACTGACAAAGACATGATCAATCTATAATTTTAATGGTAGGTTTATTTGATCAGTGAGAGACAGAATAACAACAAAAAAATCCAGAAAAATGCATGTCAAAAATGTTATGAATTGATTTGCATTTTATGAGGGAAATAAGTATTTGACCCCTCTGCAAAACATTACTTAGTACTTGGTGGCAAAACCCTTGTTGGCAATCACAGAGGTCAGACGTTTCTTGTAGTTGGCCACCAGGTCTGCACACATCTCAAGAGGGATTTTGTTCCACTCCTCTTTGCAGATCTTCTCCAAGTCATTAAGGTTTCGAGGCTGACGTTTGTTATCTCGAACCTTCAGCTCCCTCCACAGATTTTCTATGGACTTTAAGGTCTGGAGACTGGCTAGGCCACTCCAGGACCTTAATGTGCTTCTTCTTGAGCCACTCCTTTGTTGCCTTGGCCGTGTGTTTTGGGTCATTGTCATGCTGGAATACCCATCCACGACCCATTTTCAATGCCCTGGTTGAGGGAAGGAGGTTCTCACCCAAGATTTGACGGTACATGGCCCCGTCCATCGTCCCTTTGATGCGGTGAAGTTGTCCTGTCCCCTTAGCAGAAAAACACCCCCATAGCATAATGTTTCCACCTCCATGTTTGACGGTGGGGATGGTGTTCTTGGGGTCATAGGCATCATTCCTCCTCCTCCAAACACGGCGAGTTGAGTTGATGCCAAAGAGCTCGATTTTGGTCTCATCTGACCACAACACTTTCACCCAGTTATCCTCTGAATCATTCAGATGTTCATTGGCAAACTTCAGACGGGCCTGTATATGTGCTTTCTTGAGCAGGGGGACCTTGCGGGCGCTGCAGGATATCAGTCCTTCACGGCGTAGTGTGTTACCAATTGTTTTCTTGGTGACTATGGTCCCAGCTTCCTTGAGATCATTAACTGTTGTCACCTTCTCACCAAGCTGCTTGGCAATGGTATTGTAGCCCATTCCAGCCTTGTGTAGGTCTACAATCTTGTCCCTGACATCCTTGGAGAGCTCTTTGGTCTTGGCCATGGTGGAGAGTTTGGAATCTGATTGATTGATTGCTTCTGTGGACAGGTGTCTTTTATACAGGTAACAAATTGAGATTAGGAGCACTCCCTTTAAGAGTGTGCTCCTAATATCAGCTCGTTACCTGTATAAAAGACACCTGGGAGCCAGAAATCTTTCTGATTGAGAGGGGGTCAAATACTTATTTCCCTCATTAAAAAGCAAATACATTTATAACATTTTTGACATGCGTTTTTTTGGATTTTTTTGTTGTTATTCTGTCTCTCACTGTTCAAATAGACCTACCATTAAAAGTATAGACTGATCATTTCTTTGTCAGAGGGCAAACATACAAAATCAGCAAGGGATCAAATACTTTTTTCCCTCACTGTTCTTGTTCTCCCCACTGTATCTATAACACAAAATCCATGTTTACATGTGGGTATAGTGCGTATGTTATCGTGTGTTTGTATGCATGTGTCTATGTTTGTGTTGTATAGTATAGTATAGTATAGTATAGTATAGTATAGTATAGTATGGTATGGTATGGTATGGTATGGTATGGTATGGTATAGTATAGTATAGTATCGTATAGTATAGTATAGTATAGTATAGTATAGTATATTATGGTATGGTGTAGTGTAGTGTAGTGTAGTGTAGTGTAGTGTAGTGTAGTGTAGTGTAGTATGGTATGGTATGGTATGGTATGGTATGGTATGGTATGGTATGGTATGGTTAGTATGGTGTGGTGTAGTATAGTAAAAGTATAGTATATTATGGTATAGTATGTCATGGTTTGGTATGGTATGGTATGGTATATTATAGTATAGTATAGTAGAATATTGTATAGTATAGAATGGTATAGTATGGTATAGTATGGTATAGTATGGTATAGTATGGTATAGTGTAGTATGGTATGGTATGTTATGGTATAGTATAGTATAGTATAGTATAGTATAGTATAGTATGGTATGGTATGGTATGGTATGGTATAGTATAGTATAGTATGGCATGGTTTTGTATGTTATGGTATGCTACACTGCATGTAGGTGTGTAGATTAGAAAACATGTCCCCACACTGCTAAATGGGGCTTGTACTAAGAAGAATGCTGGACCATTTATTTAGGTCACACACACACACACACACACACACACACACACACACACACACACACACACACACACACACACACACACACACACACACACACACACACACACACACACACACACACACACACTCATACACACACACACACACACACACACACACACACACACACACACACACACACACACTCATACACACACTCATACACAAACACACATGTGTGTATGAAATGCTTTAGTAGGCAACATGCACAAATTGTAGAGCTTCGCTGAATCCAAAGCAGATTTTCATTTTTTAAGGTTTGATATAGTATAATATGATATAGTATAGTAAATTATGGTATTTTATTTTATAGTATGGTATAGTATAGTATATTATATAATATAATATGATATTATGGTATCGTAGATTATGGTATAGTATGTTATGGCATAGTATAGCTTGGTTTGGTATGGCATGGTTAGATATGGTATAGTATGATATAGTATGATATGGTATAGCATGGTATGGTATAGTATAGTTTATTATAGCATATTGTTGTATGGTATTGTATGTTATAGTATGTTATAGTATATTATGTTATAGTATAGTATAGTATAGTATCGTATCGTATAGTATAGTATAGTATAGTATATTATGGCATAGTATATTATGGTATATTATAGTATAGTATAGTATGTTATAGTATGTCATGGTTTGGTATGGTATAGTGTGGTGTGGTATGGTATATTATGGTATAGTATGGTATACTATGGTGTGCTATGGTATATTATATTATAGTATTGTATAGTATATTATAGTATGGTATGGTATGGTATGGTATAGTATAGTATAGTATAGTGTAGTATGGCATAGTATATTATGGTATATTATATTATATATTGTATGTTATAGTATGTCATGGTTTGGTATGGTATAGTGTGGTATAGTATGGTATGGTATAGTGTGATGTTGTATGGTATATTATGGTATAGTATGGTATATTATAGTATTGTATAGTATATTATGGTATAGTATAGTATGGAATAGTATAGTAAAGTATGGTATAGTATATTATAGTATGGCATGACATGGCATGGCATGGTATAGTATATTATGGCATGGTATATTATGGTATAGTATATTATAGTATAGTATGGATTAGCATATTATGGTATAGTACAGTATAGTATGGTATAGTATGGCATGTTTTGGTATGGTATGGTATGCTACACTGCAGGAGTATCATGATTTCAGGTGCATAGATTAGAAAACATGTCCCCACACTGCTATATGGGGCTTGTATTAAGCAGAATGATGGACCATTTATTTAGGTCACACACACACACACACACACACACACATGGTGTGGTGTGTATGAAATGCTTTAGTAGGCAACATGCACAGATTGTAGGGCTTAGCTGAATCCAAAGTATTTTCTCCTTTCTTGGAGATTTGTAGTTAGCCTTTGATGTTTGTGTTGTTATGAACTAGGTAGTGGTGGTGTCTCTGTTGGAGTAGCCTGTGTTGTTCTGAACTAGGTAGTGGTGGTGGTGTCTCTGTTGGAGTAGCTTGTGTATTATGAACTAGGTAGTGGTAGTGTCTATGTTGGAGTCGCCTGTGTTGTTATGAACTAGGTAGTGGTGGTGGTGTCTCTGTTGGAGTAGCTTGTGTATTATGAACTAGGTAGTGGTGGTGGTGTCTCTGTTGGAGTAGCTTGTGTTATTATGAACTAGGTAGTGGTGGTGGTGTCTCTGTTGGAGTAGCTTGTGTTATGAAGTAGGTAGTGGTGGTGGTGTCCATGTTGGAGTAGATTTTGTTATTATGAACTAGGTAGTGGTGTTGTTGTCTGTTGGAGTAGCTTGTGTAATTATGAACTAGGTAGTGGTGGTGTTGTTGTCTGTTGGAGTAGCTTGTATTATGAACTAGGTAGTGGGGTTGTTGTCTCTGTTGGAGTAGCTTGTGTTATTATGAACTAGGTAGTGGTGTTGTTGTCTGTTGGAGTAGCTTGTGTTATGAACTAGGTAGTGGGGGTGTTGTCTCTGTTGGAGTAGATTGTGTTATTATGAACTAGGTAGTGGTGTTGTTGTCTGTTGGAGTAGCTTGTGTTATGAACTAAGTAGTGGGGGTGTTGTCTCTGTTGGAGTAGCTTGTGTTATTATGAACTAGGTAGTGGTGGTGGTGTCTCTGTTGTTGTAGCTTGTGTTATTATGAACTAGGTAGTGGTGGTGGTGGTGTCTCTGTTGGAGTAGCTTGTGTTATGAAGTAGGTAGTGGTGGTGGTGTCCATGTTGGAGTAGCTTTTGTTATTATGAACCAGGTAGTGGTGTTATTGTCTGTTGGAGTAGCTTGTGTTATTATGAACTAGGTAGTGGTGGTGTTGTTGGCTGTTGGAGTAGCTTGTATTATGAACTAGGTAGTGGGGGTGTTGTCTCTGTTGGAGTAGCTTGTGTTATTTTGAACTAGGTAGTGGTATTGTTGTCTGTTGGAGTAGCTTGTGGTATGAACTAGGTAGTGGTGATGTCTCTTTTGGAGTAGCTTGTGTTATTATGAACTAGGTATGGTGGTTTCTCTGTTGGAGTAGCATGTGTTATTATAAACTAGGTAGTGGTGGTGTCTCTGTTGGAGTAGCTTGTGTTATTATGAACTAGGTAGTGGTGTTGTCTCTGTTGGAGTAGCTTGTGATATTATGAACTAGGTAGTGGTGGTGGTGTTTCTGTTGGAGTAGCTTGTGTTATTATGAACTAGGTAGTGGTGGTGTTGTCTTTGTTGGAGGAGGTTGTGTTATTATGAAATAGGTGGTGGTGGTTGTGTCTCTGTTGGAGGAGCTTGTGTTATTATGAACTAGGTAGTGGTGATGTCTCTTTTGGAGTAGCTTGTGTTATTATGAACTAGGTATGGTAGTTTCTCTGTTGGAGTAGCATGTGTTATTATAAACTAGGTAGTGGTGGTGTCTCTGTTGGAGTAGCTTGTGTTATTATGAACTAGGTAGTGGTGTTGTCTCTGTTGGAGTAGCTTGTGTTAGTATGAACTAGGTAGTGGTGGTGGTGTTTCTGTTGGAGTAGCTTGTGTTATTATGAACTAGGTATTGGTGGTGGTGTCTTTGTTGGAGTAGCTTGTGTTATTATGAACTAGGTAGTGGTTGTGTCTCTGTTGGAGGAGCTTGTGTTATTTTGAACTAGGTAGTGTTGGTGTCTTTGTTGGAGTAGCTTGTGTTAATATGAACTAGGTAGTGGTGGTGGTGTCTCTGTTGGAGTAGCTTGTGTTATTGTGAACTAGGTAGTGTTGGTGTCTCTGTTGGAGTAGCCTGTGTTTTTTCATGAACTAGGTAGTGGTGGTGTCTCTGTTGGAGTAGCTTGTGTTATTATGAACAAGGTAGTGGTAGTGTTCTCTCTGTTGAAGTAGCTTGTGTTATTATGAACTAGGTAGTGGTATTGTCTCTGTTGGAGTAGCTTGTGTTATTATGAACTAAGTAGTGGTGTTGTCTCTGTTGGAGTAGCTTGTGTTATTATGAACTAGGTAGTGGTGATGTCTCTTTTGGAGTAGCTTGTGTTATTATGAACTAGGTATGGTGGTTTCTCTGTTGGAGTAGCATGTGATATTATAAACTAGGTAGTGGTGGTGTCTCTGTTGGAGTAGCTTGTGTATTATGAACTAGGTCGTGGTGGTGGTGTCGCTGTTGGAGTAGCTTGTGTTATTATGAACTAGTTAGTGGTGTTGTCTCTGTTGGAGTAGCTTGTGTTATTATGAACTAGGTAGTGGTGGTGGTGTTTCTGTTGGAGTAGCTTGTGTTATTATGAACTAGGTATGGTGGTTTCTCTGTTGGAGTAGCTTGTGTTATTATGAACTAGGTAGTGGTGGTGTCTCTGTTGGAGTAGCTTGTGTTATTATGAACTAGGTCGTGGTTGTTGTGTCTCTGTTGGAGTAGCTTGTGTTATTATGAACTAGGTAGTGGTGTTGTCTCAGTTGGAGTAGCTTGTGTTATTATGAACTTGGTAGTGGTGGTGTCTCTGTTGGAGTAGCTTGTGTTATTATGAACTAGGTCGTGGTGGTGGTGTCTTTGTTGGAGGAGGTTGTGTTATTATGAACTAGGTAGTGGTGGTTGTGTCTCTGTTGGAGTAGCTTGTGTTATTATGAACTAGGTAGTGGTGTTGTCTCTGTTGGAGTAGCCTTTGTTTTTTTGAACTAGGTAGTGGGGGTGTCTCAGTTGGAGTAGCTTGTGTTATTATGAAATAGGTAGTGGTGGTGGTGTCTTTGTTGGAGGAGGTTGTGTTATTATGAACTAGGTAGTGGTGGTTGTGTCTCTGTTGGAGTAGCCTGTGTTTTTATGAACTAGGTAGTGGTGGTGTCTCTGTTGGAGTAGCTTGTGTTATTATGAACTAGGTAGTGGTAGTGTTCTCTCTGTTGGAGTAGCTTGTGTTATTATGAACTAGGTAGTGGTATTGTCTCTGTTGGAGTAGCTTGTGTTAATATGAACTAGCTAGTGGTGGTGCTGTATCTGTTGGAGTAGCTTGTTTTATTATTAACTAGGTAGTGGTGGTGTCTCTGTTGGAGTAGCTTGTGTTATTATGAACTAGGTAGTGGTGATGTCTCTTTTGGAGTAGCTTGTGTTATTATGAACTAGGTGTGATGGTTTCTCTGTTGGAGTAGCTTGTGTTATTTTGAACTAGGTAATGGTGGTGTCTCTGTTGGAGTAGCTTGTGTTATTATGAACTAGGTCGTGGTGGTGGTGTCTCTGTTGGAGTAGCTTGTGTTATTATGAACTAGGTAGTGGTGTTGTCTCTGTTGGAGTAGCTTGTGTTATTATGAACTAGGTAGTGGTGGTGGTGTTTCTGTTGGAGTAGCTTGTGTTATTATGAACTAGGTAGTGGTGGTGTCTCAGTTGGAGTAGCTTGTGTTATTATGAACTAGGTAGTGGTGTTGTTGTCTCTGTTGGAGTAGCTTGTGTTATGAACTAGGTAGTGGTGGGGGTGTCTCTGTTAGAGGAGCTTGTGTTATTATGAACTACGTAGTGGTGGTGGTGTCTCTGTTGGAGTAGCTTGTGATTTCATTAACTAGGTAGTGTTGGTGTTGTCTCTGTTGGAGTAGCTTGTGTTATTATGAACTAGGTAGTGGTGGGGGTGTCCATGTTAGAGTAGCTTGTGCATTTATGAATTAGGTAGTGATGGTGTTGTCTCTGTTGGAGTAGCTTGTGTTATTATGAACTAGGTAGTGGTGGTGGTGTCCATGTTGGAGTAGCTTGTGCAATTATGAACTAGGTAGTGGTGGTGTTGTATCTGTTGGAGTAGCTTGTATTATTATGAACTACGTAGTGGTGGTGGTGTATCTGTTGGAGTAGCTTGTGTTATTATGAACTAGGTAGTGGTGTTGTTGTCTCTGTTGGAGTAGCTTGTGTTATTATGAACTAGGTAGTGATGGTGTTGTCTCTGTTGGAGGAGCTTGTGTTATTGTGAACTAGGTAGTGTTGGTGTTGTCTTTGTTGGAGTAGCGTGTGTTATTATGAACTAGGTAGTGTTGCTGTTGTCTCTGTTGGAGTAGCTTGTGTTATTATGAACTAGGTAGTGGTGGTGTCTCTATTGGAGTAGCTTGTGTTATTATGAACTAGGTAGTGGTGTTGTTGTCTCTGTTGGAGTAGCTAGTGTAATGAACTAGGTAGTATTGGTGTTGTCTCTGTTAGAGGAGCTTGTGTTATTATGAACTATGTAGTTTTGGTGATGTCTCTGTTGGAGTAGCTTGTGTTATTATGAACGAGGTAGTGGTGGTGTCTCAGTTGGAGTAGCTTGTGTTATTATGAAATAGGTAGTGGTGGTGGTGTCTTTGTTGGAGGAGGTTGTGTTATTATGAACTAGGTAGTGGTGGTTGTGTCTCTGTTGGAGGAGCTTGTGTTATTTTGAACTAGGTAGTGTTGGTGTCTTTGTTGGAGTAGCTTGTGTTAATATGAACTAGGTAGTGGTGGTGGTGTCTCTGTTGGAGTAGCTTGTGTTATTGTGAACTAGGTAGTGTTGGTGTCTCTGTTGGAGTAGCCTGTGTTTTTATGAACTAGGTAGTGGTGGTGTCTCTGTTGGAGTAGCTTGTGTTATTATGAACTAGGTAGTGGTAGTGTTCTCTCTGTTGGAGTAGCTTGTGTTATTATGAACTAGGTAGTGGTATTGTCTCTGTTGGAGTAGCTTGTGTTATTATGAACTAGGTAGTGGTGTTGTCTCTGTTGGAGTAGCTTGTGTTATTATGAACTAGGTAGTGGTGGTGGTGTTTCTGTTGGAGTAGCTTGTGTTATTATGAACTAGGTAGTGGTGGTGTCTCAGTTGGAGTAGCTTGTGTTATTATGAACTAGGTAGTGGTGTTGTTGTCTCTGTTGGAGTAGCTTGTGTTATGAACTAGGTAGTGGTGGTGGTGTCTCTGTTAGAGGAGCTTGTGTTATTATGAACTACGTAGTGGTGGTGGTGTCTCTGTTGGAGTAGCTTGTGATTTCATTAACTAGGTAGTGTTGGTGTTGTCTCTGTTGGAGTAGCTTGTGTTATTATGAACTAGGTAGTGGTGGTGGTGTCCATGTTGGAGTAGCTTGTGCAATTATGAACTAGGTAGTGATGGTGTTGTCTCTGTTGGAGTAGCTTGTGTTATTATGAACTAGGTAGTGGTGGTGGTGTCCATGTTGGAGTAGCTTGTGCAATTATGAACTAGGTAGTGGTGGTGTTGTATCTGTTGGAGTAGCTTGTATTATTATGAACTACGTAGTGGTGGTGGTGTATCTGTTGGAGTAGCTTGTGTTATTATGAACTAGGTAGTGGTGTTGTTGTCTCTGTTGGAGTAGCTTGTGTTATTATGAACTAGGTAGTGATGGTGTTGTCTCTGTTGGAGGAGCTTGTGTTATTGTGAACTAGGTAGTGTTGGTGTTGTCTTTGTTGGAGTAGCGTGTGTTATTATGAACTAGGTAGTGTTGCTGTTGTCTCTGTTGGAGTAGCTTGTGTTATTATGAACTAGGTAGTGGTGGTGTCTCTATTGGAGTAGCTTGTGTTATTATGAACTAGGTAGTGGTGTTGTTGTCTCTGTTGGAGTAGCTAGTGTATTGAACTAGGTAGTATTGGTGTTGTCTCTGTTAGAGGAGCTTGTGTTATTATGAACTATGTAGTTTTGGTGATGTCTCTGTTGGAGTAGCTTGTGTTATTATGAACGAGGTAGTGGTGGTGTCTCTGTTGGAGTAGCTTGTGTTGTTATGAACTAGGTAGTGGTGGTAGTGTCTCAGTAGGAGTAGCTTGTGTTATTATGAACTAGGTAGTGGTATTGTCTATGTTGGAGTAGCTTGTGATATTATGAACTAGGTAGTGGTAGTTTCTCAGTAGTAGTAGCTTGTGTTATTATGAACTAGGTAGTGGTGGTGTCTCTGTTGGAGTAGCTTGTGTTGTTATGAACTAGGTAGTGGTGGTGTCTCAGTTGGAGTAGCCTCTGTTGTTATGAACTAGGTAGTGGTGGTGGTGTCTCTGTTGGAGTAGCCTGTGTTGTTATATACTAGGTAGTGGTGGTGTCTCAGTTGGAGTAGCCTGTGTTGTTATGAACTAGGTAGTGGTATTGTCTCTGTTGGAGTAGCTTGTGTTATTATGAACTAGGTAGTGGTGGGGTCTCAGTTGGAGTAGCTTGTGTTATTATGAAATAGGTAGTGGTGGTGGTGTCTTTGTTGGAGGAGGTTGTGTTGTTATGAACTAGGTGGTGGTGTTTGTGTCTCTGTTGGAGGAGCTTGTGTTAATATGAACTAGGTAGTGTTGGTGTCTTTGTTGGTGTAGCTTGTGTTAATATGAACTAGGTAGTGGTGGTGGTGACTCTGTTGGAGTAGCTTGTCTTATTGTGAACTAGTTAGTGTTGGTGTCTCTGTTGGAGTAGCCTGTGTTTTTATGAACTAGGTAGTGGTGGTAGTTTCTCAGTAGTAGTAGCTTGTGTTATTATGAACTAGGTAGTGGTGGTGTCTCTGTTGGAGTAGCTTGTGTTGTTATGAACTAGGTAGTGGTGGTGTCTCAGTTGGAGTAGCCTCTGTTGTTATGAACTAGGTAGTGGTGGTGGTGTCTCTGTTGGAGTAGCCTGTGTTGTTATATACTAGGTAGTGGTGGTGTCTCAGTTGGAGTAGCCTGTGTTGTTATGAACTAGGTAGTGGTATTGTCTCTGTTGGAGTAGCTTGTGTTATTATGAACTAGGTAGTGGTGGGGTCTCAGTTGGAGTAGCTTGTATTATTATGAACTACGTAGTGGTGGTGGTGTATCTGTTGGAGTAGCTTGTGTTATTATGAACTAGGTAGTGGTGTTGTTGTCTCTGTTGGAGTAGCTTGTGTTATTATGAACTAGGTAGTGATGGTGTTGTCTCTGTTGGAGGAGCTTGTGTTATTGTGAACTAGGTAGTGTTGGTGTTGTCTTTGTTGGAGTAGCGTGTGTTATTATGAACTAGGTAGTGTTGCTGTTGTCTCTGTTGGAGTAGCTTGTGTTATTATGAACTAGGTAGTGGTGGTGTCTCTATTGGAGTAGCTTGTGTTATTATGAACTAGGTAGTGGTGTTGTTGTCTCTGTTGGAGTAGCTAGTGTAATGAACTAGGTAGTATTGGTGTTGTCTCTGTTAGAGGAGCTTGTGTTATTATGAACTATGTAGTTTTGGTGATGTCTCTGTTGGAGTAGCTTTAGTTATTATGAACGAGGTAGTGGTGGTGTCTCAGTTGGAGTAGCTTGTGTTATTATGAAATAGGTAGTGGTGGTGGTGTCTTTGTTGGAGGAGGTTGTGTTATTATGAACTAGGTAGTGGTGGTTGTGTCTCTGTTGGAGGAGCTTGTGTTATTTTGAACTAGGTAGTGTTGGTGTCTTTGTTGGAGTAGCTTGTGTTAATATGAACTAGGTAGTGGTGGTGGTGTCTCTGTTGGAGTAGCTTGTGTTATTGTGAACTAGGTAGTGTTGGTGTCTCTGTTGGAGTAGCCTGTGTTTTTATGAACTAGGTAGTGGTGGTGTCTCTGTTGGAGTAGCTTGTGTTATTATGAACTAGGTAGTGGTAGTGTTCTCTCTGTTGGAGTAGCTTGTGTTATTATGAACTAGGTAGTGGTATTGTCTCTGTTGGAGTAGCTTGTGTTAATATGAACTAGCTAGTGGTGGTGCTGTATCTGTTGGAGTAGCTTGTTTTATTATTAACTAGGTAGTGGTGGTGTCTCTGTTGGAGTAGCTTGTGTTATTATGAACTAGGTAGTGGTGATGTCTCTTTTGGAGTAGCTTGTGTTATTATGAACTAGGTGTGATGGTTTCTCTGTTGGAGTAGCTTGTGTTATTTTGAACTAGGTAATGGTGGTGTCTCTGTTGGAGTAGCTTGTGTTATTATGAACTAGGTCGTGGTGGTGGTGTCTCTGTTGGAGTAGCTTGTGTTATTATGAACTAGGTAGTGGCGTTGTCTCTGTTGGAGTAGCTTGTGTTATTATGAACTAGGTAGTGGTGGTGGTGTTTCTGTTGGAGTAGCTTGTGTTATTATGAACTAGGTAGTGGTGGTGTCTCAGTTGGAGTAGCTTGTGTTATTATGAACTAGGTAGTGGTGTTGTTGTCTCTGTTGGAGTAGCTTGTGTTATGAACTAGGTAGTGGTGGTGGTGTCTCTGTTAGAGGAGCTTGTGTTATTATGAACTACGTAGTGGTGGTGGTGTCTCTGTTGGAGTAGCTTGTGATTTCATTAACTAGGTAGTGTTGGTGTTGTCTCTGTTGGAGTAGCTTGTGTTATTATGAACTAGGTAGTGGTGGTGGTGTCCATGTTGGAGTAGCTTGTGCAATTATGAACTAGGTAGTGATGGTGTTGTCTCTGTTGGAGTAGCTTGTGTTATTATGAACTAGGTAGTGGTGGTGGTGTCCATGTTGGAGTAGCTTGTGCAATTATGAACTAGGTAGTGGTGGTGTTGTATCTGTTGGAGTAGCTTGTATTATTATGAACTACGTAGTGGTGGTGGTGTATCTGTTGGAGTAGCTTGTGTTATTATGAACTAGGTAGTGGTGTTGTTGTCTCTGTTGGAGTAGCTTGTGTTATTATGAACTAGGTAGTGATGGTGTTGTCTCTGTTGGAGGAGCTTGTGTTATTGTGAACTAGGTAGTGTTGGTGTTGTCTTTGTTGGAGTAGCGTGTGTTATTATGAACTAGGTAGTGTTGCTGTTGTCTCTGTTGGAGTAGCTTGTGTTATTATGAACTAGGTAGTGGTGGTGTCTCTATTGGAGTAGCTTGTGTTATTATGAACTAGGTAGTGGTGTTGTTGTCTCTGTTGGAGTAGCTAGTGTAATGAACTAGGTAGTATTGGTGTTGTCTCTGTTAGAGGAGCTTGTGTTATTATGAACTATGTAGTTTTGGTGATGTCTCTGTTGGAGTAGCTTGTGTTATTATGAACGAGGTAGTGGTGGTGTCTCTGTTGGAGTAGCTTGTGTTGTTATGAACTAGGTAGTGGTGGTAGTGTCTCAGTAGGAGTAGCTTGTGTTGTTATGAACTAGGTAGTGGTGGTGTCTCAGTTGGAGTAGCCTCTGTTGTTATGAACTAGGTAGTGGTGGTGGTGTCTCTGTTGGAGTAGCCTGTGTTGTTATATACTAGGTAGTGGTGGTGTCTCAGTTGGAGTAGCCTGTGTTGTTATGAACTAGGTAGTGGTATTGTCTCTGTTGGAGTAGCTTGTGTTATTATGAACGAGGTAGTGGTGGTGTCTCAGTTGGAGTAGCTTGTGTTATTATGAAATAGGTAGTGGTGGTGGTGTCTTTGTTGGAGGAGGTTGTGTTATTATGAACTAGGTAGTGGTGGTTGTGTCTCTGTTGGAGGAGCTTGTGTTATTTTGAACTAGGTAGTGTTGGTGTCTTTGTTGGAGTAGCTTGTGTTAATATGAACTAGGTAGTGGTGGTGGTGTCTCTGTTGGAGTAGCTTGTGTTATTGTGAACTAGGTAGTGTTGGTGTCTCTGTTGGAGTAGCCTGTGTTTTTATGAACTAGGTAGTGGTGGTGTCTCTGTTGGAGTAGCTTGTGTTATTATGAACTAGGTAGTGGTAGTGTTCTCTCTGTTGGAGTAGCTTGTGTTATTATGAACTAGGTAGTTGTATTGTCTCTGTTGGAGTAGCTTGTGTTAATATGAACTAGCTAGTGGTGGTGCTGTATCTGTTGGAGTAGCTTGTTTTATTATTAACTAGGTAGTGGTGGTGTCTCTGTTGGAGTAGCTTGTGTTATTATGAACTAGGTAGTGGTGATGTCTCTTTTGGAGTAGCTTGTGTTATTATGAACTAGGTGTGATGGTTTCTCTGTTGGAGTAGCTTGTGTTATTTTGAACTAGGTAATGGTGGTGTCTCTGTTGGAGTAGCTTGTGTTATTATGAACTAGGTCGTGGTGGTGGTGTCTCTGTTGGAGTAGCTTGTGTTATTATGAACTAGGTAGTGGCGTTGTCTCTGTTGGAGTAGCTTGTGTTATTATGAACTAGGTAGTGGTGGTGGTGTTTCTGTTGGAGTAGCTTGTGTTATTATGAACTAGGTAGTGGTGGTGTCTCAGTTGGAGTAGCTTGTGTTATTATGAACTAGGTAGTGGTGTTGTTGTCTCTGTTGGAGTAGCTTGTGTTATGAACTAGGTAGTGGTGGTGGTGTCTCTGTTAGAGGAGCTTGTGTTATTATGAACTACGTAGTGGTGGTGGTGTCTCTGTTGGAGTAGCTTGTGATTTCATTAACTAGGTAGTGTTGGTGTTGTCTCTGTTGGAGTAGCTTGTGTTATTATGAACTAGGTAGTGGTGGTGGTGTCCATGTTGGAGTAGCTTGTGCAATTATGAACTAGGTAGTGATGGTGTTGTCTCTGTTGGAGTAGCTTGTGTTATTATGAACTAGGTAGTGGTGGTGGTGTCCATGTTGGAGTAGCTTGTGCAATTATGAACTAGGTAGTGGTGGTGTTGTATCTGTTGGAGTAGCTTGTATTATTATGAACTACGTAGTGGTGGTGGTGTATCTGTTGGAGTAGCTTGTGTTATTATGAACTAGGTAGTGGTGTTGTTGTCTCTGTTGGAGTAGCTTGTGTTATTATGAACTAGGTAGTGATGGTGTTGTCTCTGTTGGAGGAGCTTGTGTTATTGTGAACTAGGTAGTGTTGGTGTTGTCTTTGTTGGAGTAGCGTGTGTTATTATGAACTAGGTAGTGTTGCTGTTGTCTCTGTTGGAGTAGCTTGTGTTATTATGAACTAGGTAGTGGTGGTGTCTCTATTGGAGTAGCTTGTGTTATTATGAACTAGGTAGTGGTGTTGTTGTCTCTGTTGGAGTAGCTAGTGTAATGAACTAGGTAGTATTGGTGTTGTCTCTGTTAGAGGAGCTTGTGTTATTATGAACTATGTAGTTTTGGTGATGTCTCTGTTGGAGTAGCTTGTGTTATTATGAACGAGGTAGTGGTGGTGTCTCTGTTGGAGTAGCTTGTGTTGTTATGAACTAGGTAGTGGTGGTAGTGTCTCAGTAGGAGTAGCTTGTGTTATTATGAACTAGGTAGTGGTATTGTCTATGTTGGAGTAGCTTGTGATATTATGAACTAGGTAGTGGTAGTTTCTCAGTAGTAGTAGCTTGTGTTATTATGAACTAGGTAGTGGTGGTGTCTCTGTTGGAGTAGCTTGTGTTGTTATGAACTAGGTAGTGGTGGTGTCTCAGTTGGAGTAGCCTCTGTTGTTATGAACTAGGTAGTGGTGGTGGTGTCTCTGTTGGAGTAGCCTGTGTTGTTATATACTAGGTAGTGGTGGTGTCTCAGTTGGAGTAGCCTGTGTTGTTATGAACTAGGTAGTGGTATTGTCTCTGTTGGAGTAGCTTGTGTTATTATGAACTAGGTAGTGGTGGGGTCTCAGTTGGAGTAGCTTGTGTTATTATGAAATAGGTAGTGGTGGTGGTGTCTTTGTTGGAGGAGGTTGTGTTATTATGAACTAGGTGGTGGTGTTTGTGTCTCTGTTGGAGGAGCTTGTGTTAATATGAACTAGGTAGTGTTGATGTCTTTGTTGGTGTAGCTTGTGTTAATATGAACTAGGTAGTGGTGGTGGTGACTCTGTTGGAGTAGCTTGTGTTATTGTGAACTAGTTAGTGTTGGTGTCTCTGTTGGAGTAGCTTGTGTTGTTATGAACTAGGTAGTGGTGGTAGTGTCTCAGTAGGAGTAGCTTGTGTTATTATGAACTAGGTAGTGGTATTGTCTATGTTGGAGTAGCTTGTGATATTATGAACTAGGTAGTGGTAGTTTCTCAGTAGTAGTAGCTTGTGTTATTATGAACTAGGTAGTGGTGGTGTCTCTGTTGGAGTAGCTTGTGTTGTTATGAACTAGGTAGTGGTGGTGTCTCAGTTGGAGTAGCCTCTGTTGTTATGAACTAGGTAGTGGTGGTGGTGTCTCTGTTGGAGTAGCCTGTGTTGTTATATACTAGGTAGTGGTGGTGTCTCAGTTGGAGTAGCCTGTGTTGTTATGAACTAGGTAGTGGTATTGTCTCTGTTGGAGTAGCTTGTGTTATTATGAACTAGGTAGTGGTGGGGTCTCAGTTGGAGTAGCTTGTGTTATTATGAAATAGGTAGTGGTGGTGGTGTCTTTGTTGGAGGAGGTTGTGTTATTATGAACTAGGTGGTGGTGTTTGTGTCTCTGTTGGAGGAGCTTGTGTTAATATGAACTAGGTAGTGTTGGTGTCTTTGTTGGTGTAGCTTGTGTTAATATGAACTAGGTAGTGGTGGTGGTGACTCTGTTGGAGTAGCTTGTGTTATTGTGAACTAGTTAGTGTTGGTGTCTCTGTTGGAGTAGCCTGTGTTTTTATGAACTAGGTAGTGGTGTTGTCTCTGTTGGAGTAACTTGTGTTATTATGAACTAGGTAGTGGTATTGTCTCTGTTGGAGTAGCTTGTGTATTATGAACTAGGTCGTGGTGGTGGTGTCTCTGTTGGAGTAGCTTGTGTTATTATGAACTAGGTAGTGGTGTTGTCTCTGTTGGAGTAGCTTGTGATATTATGAACTAGGTAGTGGTGGTGGTGTTTCTGTTGGCGTAGCTTGTGTTATTATGAACTAGGTGGTGGTGGTTGTGTCTCTGTTGGAGGAGCTTGTGTTATTATGAACTAGGTAGTGGTGGTGGTGTCTCTGTTGGAGTAGCTTGTGTTATGAACTAGGTAGTGGTGATGTCTCTTTTGGAGTAGCTTGTGTTATTATGAACTAGGTAGTGGTGTTGTCTCTGTTGGAGTAGCTTGTGATATTATGAACTAGGTAGTGGTGGTGGTGTCTGTTTTGGAGTAGCTTGTGTTATTATGAACCAGGTAGTGGTGTTGTCTCTGTTGGAGTAGCTTGTGTTATTATGAACTAGGTAGTGGTGGTGGTGTCTCTGTTGGAGTAGCTTGTGTTATTATGAACTAGGTCGTGGTGGTGGTGTCGCTGTTGGAGTAGCCTGTGTTGTTATGAACTAGGTAGTGGTGCTGTCTCAGTTGGTGTAGCCTTTGTTGTTATGAACTAGGTAGTGGTATTGTCTCTGTTGGAGTAGCTTGTGTTATTATGAACTAGGTAGTGGTGGTGGTGTCTCTGTTGGAGTAGCATGTGTTGTTATGAACTAGGTAGTGGTGGTGTCTCAGTTGGAGTAGCTTGTGTTATTATGAAATAGGTAGTGGTGGTGGTGTCTTTGTTGGAGGAGGTTGTGTTGTTATAAACTAGGTGTTGGTGGTTGTGTCTCTGTTGGAGGAGCTTTTGTTATTTTGAACTAGGTAGTGTTGGTGTCTTTGTTGGAGTAGCTTGTGTTAATATGAACTAGGTAGTGGTGGTGGTGTCTCTGTTGGAGTAGCTTGTGTTATTGTGAACTAGGTAGTGTTGGTGTCTCTGTTGGAGTAGCCTGTGTTTTTATGAACTAGGTAGTGGTGGTGTCTCTGTTAGAGTAGCTTGTGTTATTATGAACAAGGTAGTGGTAGTGTTCTCTCTGTTGGAGTAGCTTGTGTTGTTATGAACTAGGTAGTGGTATTGTCTCTGTTGGAGTAGCTTGTGTTAATATGAACTAGCTAGTGGTGGTGCTGTATCTGTTGGAGTAGCTTGTTTTATTATTAACTAGGTAGTGGTGGTGTCTCTGTTGGAGTAGCTTGTGTTATTATGAACTAGGTATGGTGGTTTCTCTGTTGGAGTAGCATGTGTTATTATAAACTAGGTAGTGGTGGTGTCTCTGTTGGAGTAGCTTGTGTATTATGAACTAGGTCGTGGTGGTGGTGTCTCTGTTGGAGTAGCTTGTGTTATTATGAACTAGGTAGTGGTGGTGGTGTCTCTGTTTGAGGAGCTTGTGTTATTATGAACTACGTAGTGGTGTTGGTGTCCATGTTGGAGTAGCTTCTGTTATTATGAACCTGGTTGTGGTGGTGGTGTCTCTGTTGGAGTAGCTTGTGTTGTTATGAACTAGGTAGTGGTGGTGGTGTCCCTGTTGGAGTAGCTTGTGTTATTATGAACTAGGTAGTGGTGGAAGTGTCCGTGTTGGAGTAGCTTGTGTTATTATGAACTAGGTAGTGGTGGTGGTGTCTCTGTTGGAGTAGCTTGTGTTATTATGAACTAGGTAGTGGTGGTGGTGTCTCTGTTCGAGTAGCTTGTGTTATTATGAACTAGGTAGTGGTGGTGGTGTCTCTTTTCGAGTAGCTTGTGTTATTATGAACTAGGTAGTGGTAGTGTCTCTGTTCGAGTAGCTTGTGTTATTATGAACTAGGTAGTGGTGGTGTCCTAGTTATGGGGAATATTGGCAAGAAATGTAACTATTTCTGAAAGATCAATGCTCTGTAAGGGATGTAGGAAAGAGGGTAAAAGATGGAGAAGGCAAGAAGGAGAGAAGGAGAGGAGAGGGGAGTGAAGGAGAGAAGGAGAGGAGAGGGGAGAGAAGGAGAGATGGAGATGGGAATGAGTAACCCCTCTGGGGGGATACTCTGCGGTGTCGCCTTGAAGCCACATGAAAAGAATTCCTCACACAGGAGTGTGTGTGTGTGTCAGAGGGGGAAGGTTTTAATGAGGGTGTAGTCCACAGGTGGCTGGTGACACCTTCATTGGGGAGCACAGGCTCATAGTAAAGTCTGGAAGGGAAAAATTGAATGATTTTCATGTGTTTGATACCACTCCATTCACTCCAATCCAGCCATTATTATGAGCCATCCTTCCCTCACCATCCTCCTGTGGTGTAGGTGCTGTGGGCTTCTCAAAGACTTATATAATTGCCCCACCCCACTGTTACCCCCATCTGTCACTTCTCTCTCATCCCATCCCTAAAGCCCACCGTGACTTTTAACATAGAGAATATAGTGCTGAGCTTGCGTGTGTTCTTCTCCAGGAATCGGACTTCTTTGCCCTCCCTCCCCCTCTCCCTCCCTCCCTCCCCTCCCCCCTCTCTCCCTCCTCTCCCTCCCTCCCTCCCCCTGTCCATCCCCCTCCCCCTGCCCCCCCCTCCCCCTGTATCTCCCCCCTATCCCTCCCCCTCTCCCTCCCTCCCCTCACCCCTCTCTCCCTCCCCTCCCTCCCTCCCCCCTCCCCCTGTCCCTCTCCCCTACCTCCCTCCCCCTGTCCCCCTCCCTCCCCTCCCCATGTCCCTCCCCCCTATTCCTCCCCCTGACCCTCCCTCCCCCCCAATCTATTTCCCTGCAGCTGTCAAATGACGAGCAGTGCTGTTGTTGATGAATATTAGGAGGAAATGAACATTACTCAGACTGGGACCCTGTAAACGTTGTCTCTCTCGCCAACTTATTTATTTATCTGTGCTACTTTGCTGCTCAACTTCCGACATGAGAAATTCATTAGGCGACTGTCACGGAACGCGGGTATGATGTCTTGCACCCACCACTAATGATTAAGTACACGGCTTGTTTGTGAGACTACACACATTAGAAAACTATCACTTTTCTGGATAGATTGGATCCAGCAGACTGTTGATGAATGACTGGAATATTCATGTCATCTCACTCAGCAGGCAATCAGGAACATTTGATAGATTTCTCATTCAGTCAGGAGAAACAGAGAACTACATATCATAACCTATTTCTAATAGAGATGACCAACCTTGTTAAATGTGTTATATATATATATATATATAATCATAGAATGTCTATATCATAGTTAAATCTGTTCATTTAGCTGTGTGTTGCTGAGTGTGTGTGTGTATTTAGTTGCCTCCTGGCATCTTGTTTGTGTGTTGTGTGTAGTCAGTAGCCTGTAGGAAGATCTATGGCAGTATGGAAACATGATGGTATCAGGGGAAGGGATGACAGAGGATCCAGACTCTCCACACACACACACATACACATACACACGTACACAAGTACACACACACACACGCACACAAACACACACGCACACAAACACGCACACACACGCACATACATACACACACACACACACAGAGTAATATACAGCCTCAGGTCCAGTAACTACTTCTCATTATAAATGAACAGAAAGCAGCTGTTCCCCTCTTTCCGGACTTGCATTTATGTTGTTGCGCTATGTATCCACAACATGTTGTACACACATTCACACACACACACACTCACACAGTTCTACAGCTGCACCATCGAGAGAAAGTTCACTGGCTGCATCACCGCTTGGTATGGCAACTGCTTGGAATGCGACTGTAAGGCACTACAGAGGGTAGTGCGTACGGCCCAGTACTTCACTGGGGTCAAGCTTCCTGCCATACAGTACCTCTATACCAGGCGGTGTCAGAGGAAGGCCCTAAAAATTGTCAAATACTTTTTTCTTCACATTAATTATCTTTTGTTTGTTTTCAGTCCTAGCCTTCAGCTACCCTCAACCCCTCCTATCTATCTCTGAAGACCAGACGAAGTATGTGACAAATACATTTGATTTGATGCACATATGCACACACACACACACACACACACACACAATGCTGCACACTATGTTAGGTTACAGAGTCATACAA
>NC_139988.1:3430894-3510664 GCF_964263955.1 Coregonus lavaretus
AGACACAGAGAGAGAAGAGAGAGAGAGAGAGAACAAGGCCACATATTGGTCACGTTGGCATAATGCAGAGAAAACCACACAGATACACACAGCTCTCTGATGACCAATGAGCTTTCTGTTTTCACTGTTGTTTTATTTGTCCATGAGGAGATCACAGAAGCTCTTAACTGGTATCTCAGCTGTTGTCCATGAGGAGATCACAGAAGCTCCTAACTGGCATCTCTGCTGTTGTCCATGAGGAGATCACAGAAGCTCTTAACTGGCATCTCTGCTGTTGTCCATGAGGAGATCACAGAAGCTCTTAACTGGCATCTCTGCTGTTGTCCATGAGGGGATCACAGGAGCTCATACCTGGCATCTCCGCTGTTGTCCTTCTCGCTGTGCTGCACTTGTTTCAGTTAAGGAGAGAGCGTTGGTGGCAATTGTATTTTATTTTATTGCACATCTATTATTAGCAATATATTCTGTCCCTCTTTCCTCCTTAAATTGGCATTTATTTTGCTGATACAAGCAATATTATTTTGTCCCGATTCCCCAAATCTACAGTAGCCTACAGTATGGTGGCTTAGATATAATGTAGAGCAAACCAGAAAAGATTTTCTGGGAAAAATCTAGAAAAACACAGAACACAAATACATTAGAGCAGGATCCATTACCTGGGCAGAGAGGGATGGAAGCGAGGATAGCAGAGAGCTTCAGATAAAAACATTGGGTGCTTCCCAAATGGCACTCTATCACTGATATAGTTAAATACTCTAAACCAGAGCACTATGGGATTCCCTGTGGGCCCTGATCGAAAGTCATGCACTAAGAAGAGAGTAGGCTGCCATTTGGGATGGAGCCCTTCAGATGTCTTCAACGTCCTACCTGCTGACTATCAGCCCGTCTCCATAGAGACACTTTATGTGCCAGAGAGAAACAATGTGGCGGAAAAGAAACACCACAGTGATCCGTAGAGACCAGTTGACACTACCGACAGGTCATCACAGAGAAGGTGTCATACACACACGCCAACAGACACATGCGCGCGTGCATACACACACACAAACACCGTACAGAGGTGTCTCTTCCTCTTCTCTTCCTGCTACAGAGCCGGTGAGCAATAGCAGCACTCAGCTTAGCTTCCCCAAAGGGACAGCCTTCTCTCTGCTCTGTATTGTGAAGCTGGAACAGTAGAGAGGTGGAGGAAACAACCAAATTGTTGAGAGGAAGGATTCATAAGATTTGTTAGCAAGGACATCTCTTAAAAGATAAATCAAATCAAATTGTATTTGTCATAAGCTTAATAAATAACAGGCATAGACTAACAGTGAAATGCTTACTTACAGGCCCTTCCCATCAGTGCAGAGAAAAAAAGATAAATCATAGAAAAATAATAACACAAGGAATAAATACACAATGAGTAACGATGGCTGTATACATGGGGTACCAGTACCGAGTCGATGTGCAGGGGTACAAGGTCATTGATATACAGTCGTGGTCAAACGTTTTGAGAATGACACAAGTATTGGTGTTCACAAAGTTTGCTGCTTCAGTGTTTTTAGATATTTTTGTCAGATGTTACTATGGTATACTGAAGCATTATTACAAGCATTCCATAAGTGTCAAAGGCTTTTATTGACAATTACATTAAGTTTATGCAAAGAGTCAATATTTGCAGTGTTGACCCTTCTTTTTCAAGACCTCTGCAATCCGCCCTGGCATGCTGTCAATTAACTTCTGGGCCACATCCTGTCTGATGGCAGCCCATTCTTACAGAATCAATGCTTGGAGTTTGTCAGAATGTGTGGGTTTTTGTTTGTCCACCCGCCTCTTGAGGATTGACCACAAGTTCTCAATGGGATTAAGGTCTGGGGAGTTTCCTGGCCATGGACCCAAAATGTTGATGTTCTGTTCCCCGAGCCACTTAGTTAACACTTTTGCCTCATGGCAAGGTGCTCCATCATGCTGGAAAAGGAATTGTTCGTCACCAAACTGTTCTTGGATGGTTGGGAGAAGTTGCTCTCGGAGGATGTGTTGGTACAATTCTTTATTCATGGCTGTGTTCTTAGGCAAAATAGTGAGTGAGCCCACATGAATGGTCTCAGGATGCTTTACTGTTGGCATGACACAGGACTGATGGTAGCGCTCACCTTGTCTTCTCCGGACAAGCTTTTTTCCGGACACCCCAAACAATCGGAAAGGGGATTCATCAGAGAAAATGACTTTACCCCAGTCCTCAGCAGTCCAATCCCTGTACCTTTTGCAGAATATCAGTCTGTCCCTGATATTTTCCTGGAGAGAAGTGGCTTCCTCGCTGCCCTTCTTGACACCAGGCCATCCTCCAAAAGTCTTCGCCTCACCGTGCGTGCAGATGCACTCACACCTGCCTGCTGCCATTCCTGAGCAAGCTCTGCACTGGTGGTGCCCTGATCCCGCAGCTGAATCAACTTTAGGAGACGGTCCTGGCGCTTGCTGGACTTTTTTGGGTGCCCTGAAGCCTTCTTCACAACAATTGAACCTCTCTCCTTGAAGTTCTTGATGATCCAATAAATGGTTGATTTAGGTGCAATCTTACTAGCAGCAATATCCTTGCCTGTGAAGCCCATTTTGTGCAAAGCAATGATGACGGCACATGTTTCCTTTCAGGTAACCATGGTTAACAGAGGAAGAACAATGATTTCAAGCACCACCCTCCTTTTAAAGCTTCCAGTCTGTTATTGTAACTCAATCAGCATGATAGAGTGATCTCCAGCCTTGTCCTCGTCAACACTCTCACCTGTGTTAACGAGAGAATCACTGACATGATGTCAGCTGGTCCTTTTGTGGCAGGGCTGAAATGCAGTAGAAATGTTTTTTGGGGATTAAGTTAATTTTCATGGCAAAGAGGGACTTTGCAATTAATTGCAATTCATCTGATCACTCTTCATAACATTCTGGAGTATATGCAAATTGCCATCATAAAAACTGAGGCAGCAGACTTGGTGAAAATTAATATTTGTGTCATTCTCAAAACTTTTGATCACGACTGTAGGTGCCAACACAGCTGCTCCATTGTAGAAAATAGGTTTAGGCATGTTTGATATCCCCTTATGTTAGATTTCACTTGTTTGATAGCCGTCTACCTTAATCGTGACCAGTGGTTTGTTGTGTGGCATTTCCAGTAATAGCAAAGATGGGGGTTTGTGGGGCAGTGGCAGTCGTCAGTGTACACGTGCTTCCACATGTTGAGGTTGTAGATAACCTGGGCCAGGAGAGTTCTGGACTGGAATGCTGTCTGTGGTCCTCTAGAAAGCAGACCACACACAGACGGTTAGACCATGTGACTGCCAGGCAGCCAGGCCAGTCCAATTAAGGGAAAGCGTGATCAATCTTCTTGGATCGAACAGAAACATGACAGAGCTAAAGGAATGACGACCACTCCACCGGCTGAGTCAGGTCAGACTTCCAAGTTCAAATCCCTCTGAATGGCTCAATGTGTCAGGGGTCAAAACCAGTCGATATCCCCAGCTCTAAGACCTGCGTTCACACTGTGTGGCACAACAAGATTTACGGTCTATCCACTTCACTGGGTAGCACTTACAGATGTAGGATCTTAATTTGATCACCCTGTTGCAGGAGAACGTTCCTGCAATGCAGGAAATGTAAAACTTTTAGTGTATTTGAGGTTTAAAAATGCTTCTGAAGTTTGGTTTTCGCTTCTGTTCTCTGATCCGGTTCCAATCCATGTTTACAACCTTCAAATTCTCCATAATAATCCACCATAATAAGTATATGGATTAGCTGAAAATGACAGAGACATGGCATATCTAGCCTATATCCTGTTTTCCATCTCTCTTGCCATTTTCAGTATATTCCAGTGACATTCTACCATTCACAAGCACTGATGGAGTGAGCTAACACCAGGTACCACCAGTTACCACCAGCTACCACCATCTACCACCAGCTATAACCAGCTATAACCAGTTATCACTAGCTACCACCTGCTACTACCAGTTACAATCAGTTACCATCAGTTACCACCAGCTACCACCAGTACTGTGATGCTCCTGAACATTTGTCGGTAGTCATTGTCACATACTGTATGTCATACTGTACCTGTCGATTAAAGATCGAATCCTCATTTGGTGAAACAGCGCCACTGTTGGCCGCAGAGCCGTTGTTATTGATTTATTTTGTTGATGAAACAGAGAAGGAGCGTCCAGCAGCGTGGGAAAAAATAATTGCAGTACATATTTTTCTGTTCTATTGGTCTGCAGTGATGTCCGAGGAAAACAACTAACAGTGTTTGTTGTTTGCAGTAACTTCCTTGTTGTAATATCCCAAACGGACATAGCAGTTTAACCAAATACGGATTTTAGCTTCAAGTAAAGTGTTACCCTGAACCTTCCTCAGTACATCTTGTATGATTGCCTTTACGGTTGGCCAACATTGTCTGGGACATGTTTGTCAAAAAGAAAGGAGGTCCAAGGCACTCTTCATATAATTCATTAAAATGCCTTTATTTGTATGGCATGTTCACTGGAAACAAAGTTCAAAAACTCTGACGCGTTTCGGCTGCATGGCCTTCGTCAGGGAGTACAAAGATATGATAATACAATGTGTCTGGGACATGTTTGCATCTGCTTCAAGCAAAACTGAGATCAGATTAATGATGTGTATATGTACAGTACCTACACCGCACTAAACTGCCATAGAAAATGGCTTCCTTCAGCACTTTAGCCTGCAGCACTAGATTAACGAGTCCCTACCTGCCCAAGGCCTTACTATCAGCACTTTAGAAACATATGAGATTAATGGCCTACTACCTGGCTGCTCCAACACTACAGATTAATGGACTACTACCTGGCTGCTCCAACACTACAGATTAATGGACTACTACCTGGCTGCTCCAACACTACAGATTAATGGACTACTACCTGGATGCTCCAACACTACAGATTAATGGACTACTACCTGGCTGCTCCAACACTACAGATTAATGGCCTACTACCTGGCTGCTCCAACACTACAGATTAATGGACTACTACCTGGCTGCTTCAACACTACAGATGAATGGACTACTACCTGGCTGCTCCAACACTACATATTAATGGACTACTACCTGGCTGCTCCAACACTACAGAATAATGGACTACTACCTGGCAGCTCCAACACTACAGATTAATGGACTACTACCTGGCTGCTCCAACACTACAGATTAATGGACTACTACCTGGATGCTCCAACACTACAGATTAATGGACTACTACCTGGCTGCTCCAACACTACAGATTAATGGCCTATTACCTGGCTGCTCCAACACTACAGATTAATGGACTACTACCTGGCTGCTTCAACACTACAGATGAATGGACTACTACCTGGCTGCTCCAACACTACAGATTAATGGACTACTACCTGGCTGCTCCAACACTACAGATTAATGGACTACTACCTGGCTGCTCCAACACTACAGAATAATGGACTACTACCTGGCAGCTCCAACACTACAGATTAATGGACTACTACCTGGCTGCTCCAACACTACAGATTAATGGCCTACTACCTGGCTGCTCCAACACTACAGATTAATGGACTACTACCTGGCTGCTCCAACACTACAGATGAATGGACTACTACCTGGCTGCTCCAACACTACAGATTAATGGACTACTACCTGGCTGCTCCAACACTACAGATTAATGGACTACTACCTGGCTGCTCCAACACTACAGATTAATGGACTACTACCTGGCTGCTCCAACACTACAGATTAATGGACTACTACCTGGCTGCTCCAACACTACAGATTAATGGACTACTACCTGGCTGCTCCAACACTACTGTCACGTTGTATAAGGATTTGAAGACAGGCGCAGGAATACGTAATAGGGGTTTTATTTTCTCCACCCAGCACAAGGTACGGGGACGAAGCCCAAAACAAACACACATATACATACATACATATATATATATATATATATATATATATATATATATATATATATATATATTACACAGGAATGTAACCCAAACAAAAGAGCAAGGTGTAAACCTCTAAACAATACATGGGACGAGACCCGTAATAACAAGAGCACAATCTCGAAACCATACACTGGACGAGACCCGTAATACCAAGAGCACAATATACGGTACTCCCGAGACCAATGGACATGGGACAGTAATCGACAAGAACAATGGGGAACAGAGGGCACATATATACACATACTAATCAGGGGGAATGGGAACCAGGTGTGCGTATGAGACAAGACAGTCCGGGGTTGGTGGTAATGACCCAGGTCAGTGACGCCTAGAAAGCCGGTGACGTAGACCTCCGGAGCTGGTGAACAGAATGAGCAGCAGTACCGGGGGGATCCGTGACAACTACAGATTAATGGACTACTACATGGCTCCTCTAATACATGTGGTAAAGAGATCAATGGAATGATATTACAAAGTGGATATTCGTCAAATCCGTAATGATTTTTGTGTTCTAACAGTTCCACAATGTGCTTACAAAAATCTGATTTGGTTATATTTGGCTGTTTTCTCTGAATGATATTTAGAAATAGTCATTTTGAGGGTTAGAAAAAGTGTCTGCTAAATTCGAACTCCTGTTCGTATAAACTGGTAGCATAGCTAGCATATAGATATTGGTGCTGGTAGTTTAGCCGTTTTTACGTGTAATGCAGTTGATTGGTTCATTCAAGCATTATACTCCAATTTTCACCTCAACATAGTGTGAAATACACATATAAACAATAGCCTAAAGGCAGGCTCATTTTGATGGGAGCAAAGAGGAGATTCTGGATCTTTCCCCCATGGGAGATGCATGTGTGGTGTTGCCATGGCATTTTCATTGTTTTGGTCGAGTTCAATTGATCTCTTTACCACATCTATGCTTGTCTACTAGAGTTTCTCTGACTGGGGTACGATGCTGTTAGCAAGGTAGAGTTGTTAAATGTGGATATAGTGTAATGTACCCTCCAATTATCAGGTTCAGGTATCTTTGGTATGATATAAAATAATGGTATTTTGCTTCCCAATAATATCTTTGCACTGCCATCTTAATATATATTTTTCATAGCATGGGACTGAGGTTAGGCTGAGTCTGTCACTGTTTTCATTCAAGTAATGACACTATCTTTTTTGTAAGCCCCTCATGTAGCCCGTATTAGATTGTCACGGGTAACAGGTCTCTGAGAGAGAGAATCAGAGTGTGAGAGAGGCCACACACCACACCATGAATGTGTAATGTTATTGGATTCCGACCGGGTCAAAATGTTGACCTACATACTAATCCAACCTGGCATACCTGTGCCTAGTGGCTTGTGCATTCATTTACGGTTTGTTTTACAGGTTTACCTCTGTCTCAGCTGTTTTTTTTTTTTGTTTTTTTTATTTTTTATTTATTTATTTATTTATTTATTTATTTTTAGGATTTTTAATGAATTTATTTGCAAACTATGGTGGAAAATAAGTACCTGGCCACCCACAAACAAGCAAGACCTCTGGCTCTCACAGACCTGCAACCCATTCCCCAAGATGCTCCTCTGTCCTCCACTCATCACCTGCACCAATGGCACCTGTTTGAACCTGTTACCAGTACAAAATACACCTGTCCACAACCTCAAACAGTCAAACTCCAAACTCCACCATGGCCAAGACCAAAGAGCTGTCAAAGGACACCAGAAACAAAACTGTAGACCTGCACCAGGCTGGGAAGACCGAATCTGCAACAGGCAAGCAGCTCGGTTTGAAGAAATCAACTGTGGGAGCAATTATTAGGAAATGGAAGACACACAAGACCACCGACAATCTCCCTCGATCTGGGGCCCCACGCAAGATCTCACCTAGCGAATGACCTGCAGAGAGCTGGGACCAAAGCAACAAAGCCCACCATCAGCAACACACTACGCCGCCAGGGACCCAAATCCTGCACTGCCAGACGTGTCCCCCTGCTCAAGCCAGTACATGTCCAGGCCCGCCCGAAGTTTGCTAGAGTGCATTTGGATGATCCAGAAGAGGATTGGGAGAATGTCATATGGTCAGATGAAACCAAAATAGAACTTTTTGGCAAAAACTCAACTCGTCGTGTTCGGAGGACAAAGAATGCTGAGTTGCATCCAAAGAACACCATACCCACTGTGAAGCATGGGGGTGGAAACAACATGCTCTGGGGGTGTTTTTCTGCAAAGGGACCAGGACAACTGATCCGTGCAAAGGAAAGAACGAATGGGGCCATGCATCGTGAGACTTCGAGTGAAAACCTCCCTCCACCAGCAAGGGCATTGAAGATGAAACGTGGCTGGGTCCCTCAGCATGACAATGATCCCAAACACACCTCCCGGGCAACGAAGGAGTGGCTCCGCAAGAAGCACTTCAAGGTCCCGGAGTGGCCCAGCCAGTCCCCAGATCTCAACCCCATAGAAAATCCCCGGAGGGAGCCGAAAGTCTGTGCTGCCCAGCGACAGCCCCAAAACATCACTGCTCTAGAGGAGATATGCATGGAGGAATAGGCCAAAATACCAGCAACAGTGTGTGAAAACCTTGTGAAGACTTACAGAAAACGGTTGACCTGTGTCATTGCCAACAAAGGGTATATAACAAAGTATTGAGAAACTTTTGTTATTGACCAAATACTTATTCTCCACCACAATTTGCAAACAAATTCATCAAAAATCCCACAATGTGATTTTCTGGGTTTTTTTTCTCATTTTGTCTGTCATAGTTGACGTGTACCTATGATGAAAATTACAGGCCTCTCTCATCTTTTTAAGTGGGAGAACTTGCACAATTGGTGGCTGACTAAATACTTTTTTGCCCCACTGTATATATATATATATATATAAATATATATATATATATATATATATATATATATATATATATATATATATATATATATATATATATATATATATTTATTTATTTTTTTGCTCCTGAACTTCTTCTACTCTCAACCTCTCCGATCATTTTCATGATGTCCATCCGGTTTGCTTCTAAATGCCATATCTTTCTAACTGTGCTCTTTCCCAAAAGCTCCCAACATACAACCTATATACTTATTATGGACACAGTATGCTTACATTATTAGCTATCTTTGTTATTATTTGTTGTTATTTGTTATTAGTCCCATCCTTCAACTCTATTCAATACCTCCCATCTATCTCTTAACACCATCCATATAGGATTTCTATTTGCCATATATATTTCAACCATACTGTGATGTTTTACAAAAGTTCTGAACCTTTCTATTCTCATTGCTTCTACAGATTGTGAATTAAAAATAAACATTTTTGCTAAAAGTATTATTATATTATTGATTGATTGACTATGACTTTTCAGATCACCCAGTAATGCTATCTGCAAGGTTAGTTCCAGGTAAATATTGCAATCCTTTAGCCATTCCTGGACCTGTGTCCAAAAACAAGCTACAAATGGACAGAACCAAAACAAATGATCTAATGATTCTATCTCTTCACAGCAAAATCTGCAGAGCTGGGAAGATTGTATCCCCCATATAAATAGCATTCTATTGGTAGCAAGAATTTTATATAATAATTTAAATTGAAAGATTCTAATTTTTGAATCCGGTGTCGTTTTGCGTGTCAGTTCATAAACACTATGCTATGGGATCGGTACGTCAAAGATCTCTTCCCAACTATTTTGCAATCTATATGGGACTGCTGTCAATCCTTTGGTCCTTAAGTGAAACTGATATACTTTTTTATTTATCACAGTTTTCCTTAACCAATTATGTTCTTTAATGCAAGGCCGACAGACAAGTTCCTTACTTTCTCCCCCTTCAACTTTCCTCTTCCACTTTTGCGGTAAGGCTGCAATTATTTGGTTGTAATTTTGGGTAGAGCAGACATTTCCATATGTTTTTGTTAGCTGCATGTGCGACATAACTCCACCAGTCCTACCGATGATATCATTTACGAAGATTATACCTTTTTTAAACATTCTGTTACATACAGTGCCTTCAGAAAGTATTCATACCCCTTGACTTATTCCACATTTTGTTGTGTTACCTGAATTCAAAATATACTAAACAAAAATAAAAACACAACATGCAACAATTTCAAAGATTTTACTGAGTTACAGTAAATCAGTCAATTGAAATAAATTCATTAGGCCCTAATCTATGGATTCCACATGACTGGGCATTGGCGCAGCCATGGCTGGGCCTGGGAGGCCATAGGCCCACCCACTGGGGAGACAGGCCCAGCCAATCAGAATTAGTTTTTCCACACAAAAGAGCTTTATTACAGACAGAAATACTCCTCCGTTTCATCAGCTGTCTGGGTGGCTGGTCTCAGACGATCCCGCAGGTGAATAAGCCGGATGTGGAGGTCCTGGCCTGGCGTTGTTACACGTTGTCTGTAGTTGTGAGGCCAGTTGGACAAATTCTCTAAAACGACGTTGATGGAGGGTTATGGTAGAGAAATGAACATTCTCTTCTTTGGCAACAGATCTGGTGGACGTTCCTACAGTCAGCATGCCAATGCCATGCTCCCTCTAATCTTCATACATCTGTGGCATTGTGTTGTGTGACAAAACTGCACATTTTAGAGTGCCCTTTTTTTGCCCCCAGCACAAGGTCCATCTGTGTAATGATCATGCTGTTTAATCAGCTTCTTGATATGCCACACCTGTCAGGTGGATGGATTATCTTGCCAAAGGAGAAATGCTCACTAACAGGGATGTAAACTAATTTGTGCACAACATTTGTGAGAAATAAGCTTTTTGTGCACATGGAACATTTCGGGGATCTTTTATTTCAGCTCATGAAACACTTTACATGTTGCGTTTCTATTTTTGTTCAGTGTAGATTCAATTCATGTTTTACTCACCCATCGACACACAGTAATGACAACGTGAAAGCATGTTTTTAAAATGTTTTGTACATTTATTGAAAATGAAATACAGAAATATCTAATTTACATAAGTATTCACACCCCAATACATGTTATAATCACCTTTGGCAGTGATTACAGCTGGGAGTCTTTCTGGTTAAGTCTCTAAGAGCTTTGCACACCTGGATTGTACGATATTTGCACATTATTCTTAACATGCTTCAAGCTCTGTCAAGTTGGTTCTTGATCATTACTAGAAAGTCATTTTCAAGTCTTGCCATAGATTTTCAAGAAGATTTAAGTCACAAATGTAACTAGGCCACTCAGGAACATTCAGTGTCGTCTTGGTAATCAACTCCAGTGTAGATTTGGCCTTGTGTTTTAGGTTATTGTCCTGCTGAAAGGTGAATTTGTCTCCCAGTGTCTGTTGGAAAGCAGACCAGGTTTTCTTCTAGGATTTTACCTGTGCTTAGTTCTATTTTATTTATTTGTATCCTAAAAAACTCCCTAGTCCTTGCCGATGACAAGCATACCTATAACATGATACAGCCACCATGATGCTTGACAATATGAAGAGTGGTACTCAGTGATCTGTTGTGTTGGATTCGCCCCAAACATGCAGCAGCGCCTTGTATTCAGTACATAAAGTGGCGCAGTGGTCTAAGGCACTGCATCGCAGTGCTAACTGTGCCACTAGAGATCCTGGTTCGAATCCAGGCTCTGTCGCAGCCGGCCGCGACCGGGAGACTCATGGGCGGCGCACAATTGGCCCAGCGTCGTTCAGGGTAGGGGAGGGAATGGCCGGCAGGGATGTAGCTCAGTTGATAGAGCATGGCGTTTGCAACGCCAGGGTTGTGGGTTTGATTCCCACGGGGGGCCAGTATAAAAAAATATATATATGTATTCACTAACTGTAAGTCGCTCTAGATAAGAGCGTCTGCTTAATGACGTAAATGTAAAGTTAAATTATTTTCCACTTTTTTTTTTCTTTTTTTTCTTTTTTTTCTTTTTTTTTTTTCCGGGGGGAATGGATCAGCTTAATATTGCAGATAGATTGTATCTTCTATCAATGTAATTGTCTGCATCACTTCCAATCCCCCATGTTTTATTCTATTTTATATATATATATATATATATATATATATATATATATATATATATATATATATATATATATATATATATATACTCCCCTTTATTACTTTTCAACCCCACCATCCTTTCCCTACTTGGAGTAAATTAGTGAACAACAATGCCCAGGCCTCTACTTCCGGTCTATACTTACTATCTACACCTTATGGACAGAGTTAATTTTACAATAATTGTATTATATATATATATATATATATATATATATTTTTTTTTTGCTCCTGAACTTCTTCTACTCTCAACCTCTCCAATCATTTTCATGATGTCCATCCGGTTTGCTTCTATATGCCATGTCTTTCTAACTGTGCTCTTTCCCAAAAGCTCCCAACATACAACCTATATACTTATTATGGACACAGTATGCTTACATTATTAGCTATCTTTGTTATTATTTGTTGTTATTTGTTATTAGTCCCATCCTTCAACTCTATTCAATACCTCCCATCTATCTCTTAACACCATCCATATAGGATTTCTATTTGCCATATATATTTCAACCATACTGTGATGTTTTACAAAAGTTCTGAACCTTTCTATTCTCATTGCTTCTACAGATTGTGAATTAAAAATAAACATTTTTGCTAAAAGTATTATTATATTATTGATTGATTGACTATGACTTTTCAGATCACCCAGTAATGCTATCTGCAAGGTTAGCTCCAGGTAAATATTGCAATCCTTTAGCCATTCCTGGACCTGTGTCCAAAAACAAGCTACAAATGGACAGAACCTAAACAAATGATCTAATGATCACAGCAAAATCTGCAGAGCTGGGAAGATTGTATCCCCCATATAAATAACATTCTATTGGTAGCAAGAATTTTATATAATAATTTAAATTGAAAGATTCTAATTTTTGAATCCGGTGTCGTTTTGCGTGTCAGTTCATAAACACTATGCCATGGGATCGGTACGTCAAAGATCTCTTCCCAACTATTTTGCAATCTATATGGGACGGCTGTCAATCCTTTGGTCCTTAAGTGAAACTGATATACTTTTTTATTTATCACAGTTTTCCTTAACCAATTATGTTCTTTAATGCAAGGCCGACAGACAAGTTCCTTACTTTCTCCCCCTTCCACTTTCCTCTTCCACTTTTGCGGTAAGGCTGCAATTATTTGGTTGTAATTTTGGGTAGAGCAGACATTTCCATATGTTTTTGTTAGCTGCATGTGTGTCATAACTCCACCAGTCCTACCGATGATATCATTTACGAAGATTATACCTTTTTTAAACATTCTGTCAAAAAATAAAGGTTTTTTGTCAATTAGTATATTTGAATTTAACCACAATATTTGTTGCATTATTTGTTCTGTCGTTTCTGGAGGATTAAATTGAAATTGCAACCAACTTTCTATGGCTTGTTTTAGAAATAGTGACATTTGGGAGATTATTTCCTTTTCAAATAACTGAAAGTGAGAGGTTGTAATCTGAATAAAGGGGAAAAGGCCTTTCTTGAACATTGGGTGAGACAATCTTACTAATTTGCTTGAGAACCAGTTCGGATTTAAGTATAACTTTTGTATGACTGAAGCTTTTAGTGATAGGTCTAATGCTTTAATATTTAATAATTTCTGTCCTCCAAATTCATATTCATTATATAAATATGCTCTTTTAATTTTGTCTGGCTTGCCGTTCCAAATTAAATTTAATATTTTTTTCTCATATAATATAAAAAACTGTTCGCTAGGCGTAGGCAAGACCATAAGCAAATAGGTAAACTGGGATAATACTAAAGAGTTAATCAGGGTGATTTTTCCACAAATTGACAGGTATTTTCCTTTCCATGGTAGTAAGATCTTATATATTTTTGCTAACTTTCTATTAAAATATATTGAAGTGAGATCATTTATTTCCTTTGGGATATGTATTCCGAGTATATCCACATCACCATCAGACCATTTTATTGGTAAACTACATGGTAATGTAAAAATTGTATTTTTTTGTTATCCAATACGTAATATAGTAAATTTGTCATAATTTGGTTGTAATCCAGAGAGGTTAGAAAATGTATCTAGATCCTCTATGAGGCTGTGGAGGGATTCTAGTTGTGGATTTAAAAGAAAACATGAATCATCTGCGTACAATGACACCTTTGTTTTTAAGCCCTGTATTTCTAATCCTCTGATATTATTATTGGATCTGATTTTAATAGCTAACATCTCGATGGCCACAATAAATAGATATGCCGATAGTGGACAACCTTGTTTCACTCCTCTTGACAGTTTAAAACTTTCTGAGAAATAGCCATTATTTATTATTTTACACCTAGGGTTAATATATATGATTTTGACCCATTTTATAAGAGATCCTCCAAAATTGAAATGCTCCAGGCATTTATATATAAACCCCAGTCGAACTTTATTTGCTACATTTTTACTTTAGTGCCTTATTGCAAACAGGATGCATGTTTTTGAATATTTGTATTCTGTACAAGCTTCCTTTTTTTTCACTCTGTCATTTAGGTTAGTATTGTGGAGTAAGTACCATGTTGTTGATCCATCCTCAGTTTTCTCCTATCACAGCCATTAAACTATGTAACTGCTTTAAAGTCACCACTGGCCTCATGGTGAAATCCCTGAGCGGTTTCCTTCCTCTCCGTGTCACGAGTGTCAGTGTAATGCGGTAGGTCGAAGTCAGGCGCAGGACACAGAACTAAATGAAAACGTACTTTACTAGCAAGTAAAGAAATCAATACAATCACCTCCACGCAGGGAGGAGCAAACCCGCTCACCAAACGACACACGAAACAAATAACAAACACGCACAAAACACTATGGGAGCCACAGGGTTAAATAGGGAAGGAGTAATTACACGATGGGAAAAAGGTGTGAAACAATCAGACAACAACAGGTAGAACATAGAAACATAGAACATAGATTGGCAGCAGCTAGTACTCCGGTGACGACGAACGCCGAAGCCTGCCCGAGCAAGGAGGAAGGGCAGCCTCGGCAGAATCCGTGACACTCCGGCAACAGAGTTAGGAAGGACGCCTGTATCTTTGTAGTGACTGGGTGTATTTACACACCATCCAAAGTGTGATTAATAACTTCACCATACTCAAACGGATATTAAAAGTGTTCTTCTTTGCGAGGCATTGGAAAACCTCCCTGGTCTTTGTGGTTGAATCTGTGTTTGAAATTAATTGCTTGACTAAGGGACCTTACAGATAATCGTAAGTGTGGGGTACTGTGATGAGGTATTCATTCAAAAATCATGTTTAACACTATTATTGCATATAGAGTCCATGCAACTTATTATGTGATTTGTTAAAGGGATACTTCGGGATTTTGGCAATGATGCCCTTTATCTAATTCCCTAGAGTCAGATGCACTTGTGGATACCATTATTATGTCTTTGTGTCCAGTATGAAGGAAGTTAGAGGTCGTTTCTCAAGCCGATGCTAACTAGCATTAGTGAAATGGCTGGAGGTCTATGGGTATCTGCTAGCATTCTATAACATACCCATATACTTCCAATGCTAGATAAAGGGCCTCATTGCCAAAATAATTTGTAAACATTTTAAAAACGTACTTTATATTCTATTTTCAATTTTCTAACTAATTTAATACATTTTAAATTCAGGTTGTAACTCAACAAAATGTGGAAAAACTCAAGGGGTGTGAATACTGTCTGAAGGGACTGTATGTATGAGAGCCCGCTTTAGATAAGATGGGGTCAAAGATTGGTTGATTTGGTTTAGATGTGTCATAAGGTAGGAAATGCCTTGAAAACTACTGTATATCCTATATCTTTTCAACACCATCACTGGCTGATGTCAATCCTTGAGATTGGAACTGAGATGTGATATATACTGAACATACATTATGACATGTAAAAATATGACATTATGTGATAGCCTGTTCTTCTGGTTGTAAAGCCAGGAAGTACAACGTAGAGGATAATCCTCATATGGGGCACTATTTACGTAGGATAGAGAAAGACAGAGAGACAGATACAGAGAGGCAAAAACACAGACAGAAAGACAAGCAGACTGACACACAGCGAGAAAGAGAGAGACAGACAGACAGACAGACAGAGAACAACAGAACGAAAGACAGAGGGAGATGTATTGATCTGTCTGTCGGTGCCTCCCCTGTGTAGCTGCAGGAGGGGGAGTGTCAGGATCCCCCGCCAGAAAAACAAATCACGTTGGCTCTGTGATGGATGTGGCAATCCATGAATCCGCCAGGCTCTGCCATCTGGCCAGGCCAACACTGGGCTGACACTGTATATCAGACTCATGCACAGCAAATTAAATGTACATTTGGACGGCTTACCCAGGAAGGCCTCAATGAGCCTCACCGAGCACAGATGTACCAAAAAACTAAACAACCCAAGCATCTCCTTTCTCTCTCTGCCACAAACCTCTGAGCAGGTCTGCTAGCTACTTGAAGGTCATGTTAGGTCATGTTAGAAATGTTATGGATGACATTAGACAAAGAAATCACCAAGCACAGATGTACCGAAAACAAAAACCCTGGCCCTTCTCTTTCTCTGCCACAACTCTCTAAGCAGAGCAGGGTTAGTTGATCTTAGTCTATATTCAGCTGGTCTGATCTGCTAGCTACTTAAAGATCATATGAACAGGTTTTGTTGATCTACAGTATATTCAAAAGGCCTGTTCTACTACTTGACTTGATGGCGTGTGTGAGGTCATGTTTGAAATGTTATAAATGACATTACAGTGACAAAGTAATCACATTATGGAAGAAAATGTGACAGTGATCAATGACATCACCTGTAATTTGCTAGGGATAAATCAATGCTAATCTAAGCAGCTTCTCGTTATCATTTGTAACCAAAAGAGAACATCTCTAGATTAACAACCAGCATTACAGCCTGTTGGTTGAAATCCAAAGTTCAATCCATTATTTTGGGGTTATTTATATGCTTTCACATATTTCTTCACTTCATGGTGGTCCTCTGGAGTGATTTTGATCTGGTTATCACAATAACCTAAATCTCATTGAAGTAAGTGCAACCTTGGTAGCTAACTAGCTTGTCAAACGGCAGGTGCACAGAGAACCAATAAGCAGAAGCCTCCCCCACAGCCACAGGCCAAGCCTAACCCTGCTGGAAAACATTCCTAACAGGTTACTGTAAGAGACATACAGTAACCAGGAGCTGTAGAGAGAGCCCACTATGAGCCTGTTGATACAACACACACACTCCTTTAGAGCCCGCTGCTGTCTAACCATGCTGCCAGCCTGCTATGCCTCAAATGGAACAACCTTTACTGCAGTGGTTTGATCAGATGGCCCCGGGCTAGACTATAAAATAAGTTTGTAGCATAATGTTTTATACCTCACTCACTTTTCACTTTCTACCCAGGTCGTCAATTTTTTGTTCGCCCTTTTCTCCTGATTTCCCTGAGAGCCCCTAGGGTGTGGGACCTAGGGTGTGAGACCTAGGGTGTGGGAACTTGGGTGTGGGACCTAGGGTATGGGATCTTGGGTGTGGGACCTAGGGTGTGGGACCTTAGGTGTGGGACCATGGGTGTGGGACCATGGGTGTGGGACAGTGGAGGCTGCTGAGGGGAGGACGACTCATAATAATGGCCGGAATGGAGTGAATGGAATGGCATCAAACACATGGTTTTCATCTGTTTGATACCATTCCATTCATTCCATTCCAGTCATTCCTCTAAATTCCAGCCATTATTACGAGTAGTACTCCCCTCAGCAACCTCCACTGGTGTGGGACTTAAGGTGTGGGACGTTTGGTGTGGGGCCTAGGGTGTGGGACCTAGAGTGTGGGATGGAGTTAGTCGTGAGGGTTGAACATAGAGTATAGGAACAGTGTATTACAGTGGGGAAAAAAGTATTTAGTCAGCCACCAATTGTGCAAGTTCTCCCACTTAAAAAAATTAGAGAGGCCTGTAATTTTCATCATAGGTACACGTCAACTATGACAGACAAAATGAGAAAAAAAAATCCATTATAGGATTTTTTATGAATTTATTTGCAAATTATGGTGGAAAATAAGTATTTGGTCAATAACAAAAGTTTCTCAATACTTTGTTATATACCCTTTGTTGGCAATGACACAGGTCAAACGTTTTCTGTAAGTCTTCACAAGGTTTTCACACACTGTTGCTGGTATTTTGGCCCATTCCTCCATGCAGATCTCCTCTAGAGCAGTGATGTTTTGGGGCTGTCGCTGGGCAACACAGACTTTCAACTCCCTCCAAAGATTTTCTATGGGGTTGAGATCTGGAGACTGGCTAGGCCACTCCAGGACCTTGAAATGCTTCTTACGAAGCCACTCCTTGTGTTTGGGATCATTGTCATGCTGAAAGACCCAGCCACGTTTCATCTTCAATGCCCTTGCTGATGGAAGGAGGTTTTCACTCAAAATCTCACGATACATGGCCCCATTCATTCTTTCCTTTACACAGATCATTCGTCCTGGTACCTTAGCAGAAAAACAGCCCCAAAGCATGATGTTTCCACCCCCATGCTTCACAGTAGGTATGGTGTTCTTTGGATGCAACTCAGCATTCTTTGTCCTCCAAACACGACGAGTTGAGTTTTTACCAAAAAGTTATATTTTGGTTTCATCTGACCATATGACATTCTCCCAATCCTCTTCTGGATCATCCAAATGCACTCTAGCAAACTTCAGACGGGCCTGGACATGTACTGGCTTAGGATTTGAGTCCCTGGTGGCGTAGTGTGTTACTGATGGTAGGCTTTGTTACTTTGGTCCCAGCTCTCTGCAGGTCATTCACTAGGTCCCCCCGTGTGGTTCTGGGATTTTTGCTCACCATTCTTGTGATCATTTTAACCCCACGGGGTGAGATCTTGCGTGGAGCCCCAGATCGAGGGAGATTATCAGTGGTCTTGTATGTCTTCCATTTCCTAATAATTGCTCCCACAGTTGATTTCTTCAAACCAAGCTGCTTACCTATTGCAGATTCAGTCTTCCCAGTCTGGTGCAGGTCTACAATTTTGTTTCTGGTGTCCTTTGACAGCTCTTTGGTCTTGGCCATAGTGGAGTTTGGAGTGTGAATGTTTGAGGTTGTGGACAGGTGTCGTTTACACTGATAACAAGTTCAAACACGTGCCATTAATACAGGCAACGAGTGGAGGACAAAGGAGCCTCTTAAAGAAGAAGTTACAGGTCTGTGAGAGCCAGAAATCTTGCTTGTTTGTAGGTGACCAAATACTTATTTTCCACCATAATTTGCAAATAAATTCATAAAAAATCCTACAATGTGATTTTCTGGATTTTTTTTCTTCTCAATTTGTCTGTCATAGTTGACGTGTACCTATGATGAAAATTACAGGCCTCTCTCATCTTTTTAAGTGGGAGAACTTGCACAATTAGTGACTGACTAAATAGTTTTTCCCCCACTGTACATCCCAACCTTTTCCACCAAGTTTGTTCTTAACCTCTAAAGGTGTGTGTGTGGGTGGTTTCTACTAAGCTAACATATGGAATTGTTTTAAGATGGTCATCCCAAGGATCATTTAGCTATTTGATTTTGTATTTTACGACCCCTGTAGATAAAAAATATATATACAGTTGAAGTCGGAAGTTTACATACACCTTAGCCAAATACATTTAAACTTAGTTTTTCACAATTCCTGACATTTAATCCTAGTAAATATTCCCTGTTTTAGGTCAGTTAGGATTACCACTTTATTTTAAGAATGTGAAATGTCAGAATAATTGTAGAGAGAATGATTTATTTCAGCTTTTATTTCTTTCATCACATTCCCAGTGGGTCAGAAGTTTACATACACTCAATTAGTATTTGGTAGCATTGCCTTTAAATTGTTTAACTTTGGTCAAACGTTTCGGGTAGCCTTCCACAAGCTTCCCACAATAAGTTGGGTGAATTTTGGCCCATTCCTCCTGACAGAGCTGGTGTAACTGAATGAGGTTTGTAGGCCTCCTTGCTCGCACATGCTTTTTCAGTTCTGCCCACACATTTTCTATAGGGTTGAGGTCAGGGCTTTGTGATGGCCACTCCAATACCTTGACTTTGTTTTCCTTAATCCATTTTGTCACAACTTTGGAAGTATGGTTTGGGTCATTGTCCATTTGGAAGACCCCTTTGTGACCAAGCTTTAACTTCCTGACTGATGTCTTGAGATGTTGCTTCAATATATCCAATTAATTTTCCTTCCTCATGATGCCATCTATTTTGTCAAGTGCACCAGTCCCTCCTGCAGCAAATCACCCCCACAGCATGATGCTGCCACCCCTGTGCTTCACGGTTGGGATGGTGTTCTTCGGCTTGCAAGCGACCCCCTTTTTCCTCCGAACATAACGATGGTCATTATAAAAAAGCCTGACTACAGTTTACAACTGCACATGGGGACAAAGATCGTACTTTTTGGAGAAATGTCCTCTGGTCTGAAGAAACGAAAATAGAATTGTTCGGCCATAATGACCATTGTTATGTTTGGAGGAAAAAGGGGGTCGCTTGCAAGCCGAAGAACACCATCCCAACCGTGAAGCACAGGGGTGGCAGCATCATGCTGTGGGGGTGCGTTGCTGCAGGAGGGACTGGTGCACTTCACAAAATAGATGGCATCGTGTATGTAAACTTCCGACTAAATGATTTGATAAACTATTGAATTTGGCCTTTACTAATATAGCCCATAGAAATGCATTGAACAACACATTCATAAATGGCAAAAAAAGTCAAAAAATGTATCATAAGGAATACGGTTTTGAAGAGTGTGTCATATATCTAGGAGATATACAAAAGCTCTGGGACACATATTTAAGCCCTTATTTTATTTAGGCACAAAACTACCTCCATACTTCCATTCATTTGTATGGGTTACCTTCAGACGAGTCCGGTGACACTTGTGGGGGTGGTAGAGCATAAGGATACGGACGCTACAGACGTTTTCGCGAGAAGACTGATTTTCGGAACGTCTCATGGTCTGACAAATACCGCTGTAGCTCGGCCACCTTCCACAGGCAGAGGTGGTGGATTGAGATGCAGCCCATGCAAACAAACAGATATCTCTAGCTTAAACTGATGGATTTTGATGGGGATTTTTTATTATGTTACTTAGATTGACCACCTAAAATATGTAATATAAACTTTATTTCGCAGCCAATCACAGGTTTGCTCTTTGGGCTTTCCAATATTTTTGTTTTTAAGCTGCCACTAGTCTGTGCCCTCTAAATGTCAGTGGTGTTTTGTGATGGCACTAAACAATCCCTTGGAGGGCTATTTGTTTCAGCACACTGGCTGTGCCTCAGTATGAGCTTAGTTTGCGTTGACAATAAGCACTGTGAACTTTACCCTCAATTGTTCCTCGATAACCAAATCTAATTTATTTAAGGACAATAGTGTCACCTGGAAAATAGAGGCAGCAGTAGCAGCTGATATTTGTGGCCGTTAGCCGACTACAACTGTATTTTACAGATAAATCTCCCCCAGCTAAGCAGTATGAGTTTCCAGTATTCCATTCCAATCGGTCTTTATCTCTTGATTTCTTCATTCAAACTCTTTAGATTCCAGGATTGATAGTGTGATGGGTTTGAAGGTGTGGATTGGAACAACAATCCTTCTCAGTTTACTGTTAAACTGCCTCTCTCTCTCTCTCTCTCTCTCTCTCTCTCTCTCTCTCTCTCTCTCTCTCTCTCTCTCTCTCTCTCTCTCTCTCTCTCTCTCTCTCTCTCTCTCTCTCTCTCTCTCTCTCTCTCTCTCTCTCTCTCTCTCTCTCTCTCTCTCTCTCTCTCTCTCTCTCTCTCTCTCTCTCTCTCTCTCTCTCTCTCTCTCTCTCTCTCTCTCTCTCTCTCTCTCTCTCTCTCTCTCTCTCTCTCTCTCTCTCCATTCCTCACCCCTCAATTTCTCCTTCTGTCCGTGTAATAGATAAACATTCAGTCAGCTATTCAGTGTCCTCACTGCATGTGGGTAGAGCAAGTCTCAGTGCCTGGGTGTCTGGGTCTTAAAGGGAGTGCGATATTATGTCTCTGTGTCCAGTATAAAGGAAGTTAGAGGTAGTTTCGCAAGCCAATGTAAACTAGCGTTACAGTAGCAGCTGGCATGCTAGCATCCATGAATGTATCTGACTCTGGGTAAGTAGAAAAAACTGCTTTATTGCCAGAATCTGTCCATTTACTACTACGGTATCATCTGCTGGACCGTGAAAACACTTCATGACCTGGTGGACAGGGTATTATTCTGCTCCTTGGTTATAGTGTCAACCCTGCTCTCATTCCTAACACTTATACTGTCAACCCTGCTCTCATTCCTAACCCTTATACTGTCAACCCTGCTCTCATTCCTAACACTTATACTGTCAACCCTGCTCTCATTCCTAACCCTTATACTGTCAACCCTGCACTCATTCCTAATCCTTATACTGTCAACCCTGCACTCATTCCTAACCCTTATACTGTCAACCCTGCACTCATTCCTAACCCTTATACTGTCAACCCTGCTCTCATTCCTAACCCTTATACTGTCAACCCTGCACTCATTCCTAACCCGTAGACTGTCAACCCTGCTCCCATTCCTAACCCTTATACTGTCAACCCTGCTCTCATTCCTAACCCTTAAACTGTCAACCCTGCTCTCATTCCTAACACTTATACTGTCACCCCTGCACTCATTCCTAACCCTTAAACAGTCAACCCTGCTCTCATTCCTAACCCTTATACTGTCAACCCTGCTCTCATTCCTAACACTTATACTGTCAACCCTGCTCTCATTCCTAACCCTTAAACTGTCAACCCTGCTCTCATTCCTAACACTTATACTGTCAACCCTGCTCTCATTCCTAACCCTTATACTGTCAACCCTGTTCTCATTCCTAACCCTTAAACTGTCAACCCTGCACTCATTCCTAACACTCTCTTTTTACCTCTCTTCCCTCCAGACGACGGACGATCTGCCGGTGGCGTCTGCGGAGTGTCCGAGCGATGATGAGGACATTGATCCCTGTGAGCCGAGCTCAGGTGGGTTAGGTTAGTCATCTGTTTTATTCCTCCTCTCTCTGGGTGTCGCTGTCAGTCAGTCTCTCAACATATTACCAGTCTGTCAGTCAGTCTCTCACCGTATTACCAGGCTGTCAGTCAGTCTATCACCGTATTACCAGGCTGTCAGTCAGTCTATCACCGTATTACCTGTCAGTCAGTCAGTCTCTCAACATATTACCAGTCTGTCAGTCAGTCTCTCACTGTATTACCAGTCTTTCAGTCAGTCTCTCACCGTACCACCAGTCAGTCAGTCAGTCTCTCACCGTATTACCTGTCAGTCAGTCTCTCACCGTATTACCTGTCAGTCAGTCTCTCACTGTATTACCAGTCTTTCAGTCAGTCTCTCACCGTACCACCAGTCAGTCAGTCAGTCTCTCACCGTATTACCTGTCAGTCAGTCTCTCACCGTATTACCAGTCTTTCAGTCAGTCTCTCACCGTACCACCAGTCAGTCAGTCAGTCTCTCACCGTATTACCTGTCAGTCAGTCTCTCACCGTATTACCAGTCTGTCAGGCGATCTCTCACCATAATAACAGTCTGTCAGTCAGTGTCTCTGTGTGTCACGATCACACTCATGGTCAGTCCACCATCAAGGTTTTTAAGACACTGTATTGAAGCTACTGTACTGTAGGTATTGATTCTAGTATTTTTTGTCACTATCACCGTCAGTCTGTCCACACCACTACGCACCAATTAACGTCACTGTGGTGAAGCTATAGTAAAGCAGTGGTTCACACGTATTTGTGTGTGTAAGTCATGACAGTATTTTGTCCAGTTACCTCAAAGTCTGAGTTACTTTCTTTACCTTCACACCAGGATTGGGGTCAAATCCATTTCAATTCAGTCAATTCTGGGAGTTCCAATATACTTTTTGAATTGGCTGAATTGAAATAGACTCGACCCACAACCTTGCCTCACATCACACACAGTGCCTTGCAAAATAATTCAGAGCCCTTGGATTTCTTCACTTTTTATTGTGTTACAAAAATGGATGTAATTTTTTGTCAACAATATATACCAAATTATCAAAGTGGAAGATTTTTAATTTTTAATTTGGATTATTAATACAAAAATGTATAACTTAATATAATCGTTACATAAGTATTCAGCCCCTTTGTTTAGGCAAGTCTAAATTAGTTCAGGAGTCAAATTTGGCTTAACTAATCACATAAAAAGTTACTTGGTGTGAAATCATTGGGTGTGACATGATTTTTAAATTACTAACCCTTTTTTATTTTATTTTATTTTTTACCTTTACTTAACCAGGTAAGCCAGTTGAGAACAAATTCTCATTTACAACTGCGACCTGGCCAAGATAAAGCAAAGCAGTGTGATAAAAACAACAACACAGAGTTACATATGGGGTAAACAAAACGTACAGTCAATAACACAATAGAAAATCTATATACAGTGTGTGCAAATGTAGTAAGTTATGGAGGTAAGGCAATAAATAGGCCATAGTGCAAAATAATTACAATTATAATTTTGTATTAACACTGGAGTGATAGATGTGCAGAAGATGATGTGCAAATAGAGATACTGGGGTGCAAATTAGCAAAATAAATAACAATGTAAATAACAATATGGGGATGAGGTAGTTGGGTGGGCTAATTACAGATGGGCTGTGTATAGGTGCAGTGATCGGTAAGCTGCTCTGACAACTGATGCTTAAAGATAGTGAGGGAGATAAGTGTCTCCAGCTTCAGAGATTTTTGCAGTTTGTTCCAGTCATTTGCAGCAGAGAACTGGAAGGAATGGCGACCAAAGGAGGTGTTGGCTTTGGGGATGACCAGTGAGATATACCTGCTGGAGCGCATACTATGGGTGGGTGTTGCTATGGTGACCAATGAGCTAAGATAAGGCAGGGATTTGCCTAGAAGGGATTTAGATGACCTGGAAGTCAATAACAAAAGTTTCTCAATACTTTGTTTATATACCCTTTGTTGGCAATGACACAGGTCAAACGTTTTCTGTAAGTCTTCACAAGGTTTTCACACACTGTTGCTGGTATTTTGGCCCATTCCTCCATGCAGATCTCCTCTAGAGCAGTGATGTTTTGGGGCTGTCGCTGGGCAACACAGACTTTCAACTCCCTCCAAAGATTTTCTATGGGGTTGAGATCTGGAGACTGGCTAGGCCACTCCAGGACCTTGAAATGCTTCTTATGAAGCCACTCCTTCGTTGCCCGGGCGGTGTGTTTGGGATCATTGTCATGCTGAAAGACCCAGCCACGTTTCATCTTCAATGCCCTTGCTGATGGAAGGAGGTTTTCACTCAAAATCTCACGATACATGGCCCCATTCATTCTTTCCTTTACACGGATCAGTCGTCCTGGTCCCTTTGCAGAAAAACAGCCCCAAAGCATGATGTTTCCACCCCTATGCTTCACAGTAGGTATGGTGTTCTTTGGATGCAACTCAGCATTCTTTGTCCTCCAAACACGACGAGTTGAGTTTTTACCAAAAAGTTCTATTTTGGTTTCATCTGACCATATGACATTCTCCCAAACCTCTTCTGGATCATCCAAATGCACTCTAGCAAACTTCAGACGGGCCTGGACATGTACTGGCTTAAGCAGGGGGACACGTCTGGCACTGCAGGATTTGAGTCCCTGGCGGCGTAGTGTGTTACTGATGGTAGGCTTTGTTACTTTGGTCCCAGCTCTCTGCAGGTCATTCACTAGGTCCCCCCGTGTGGTTCTGGGATTTTTGCTCACCGTTCTCGTGATCATTTTGACCCCACGGGGTGAGATCTTGCGTGGAGCCCCAGATCGAGGGAGATTATCAGTGGTCTTGTATGTCTTCCATTTCCTAATAATTGCTCCCACAGTTGATTTCTTCAAACCAAGCTGCTTACCTATTGCAGATTCAGTCTTCCCAGCCTGGTGCAGGTCTACAATGTTGTTTCTGGTGTCCTTTGACAGCTCTTTGGTCTTGGCCATAGTGGAGTTTGGAGTGTGACTGTTTGAGGTTGTGGACAGGTGTCTTTTATACTGATAACAAGTTCAAACAGGTGCCATTAATACAGGTAACGAGTGGAGGACAGAGGAGCCTCTTAAAGAAGAAGTTACAGGTCTGTGAGAGCCAGAAATCTTGCCTGTTTGTAGGTGACCAAATACTTATTTTCCACCATAATTTGCAAATAAATTCATTAAAAATCCTACAATGTGATTTTCAGGATTTTTTTTCTTCTCAATTTGTCTGTCATAGTTGACGTGTACCTATGATGAAAATTACAGGCCTCTCTCATCTTTTTAAGTGGGAGAACTTACACAATTGGTGGCTGACTAAATACTTTTTTCCCCCACTGTATATGGGGCTTTGGTGACAAAGCGGATGGCACTGTGATAGACTACATCCAATTTGCTGAGTAGAGTGTTGGAAGCTATTTTGTAAATGACATTGCCGAAGTCAAGGATCGGTAGGATAGTCAGTTTTACGAGGGCATGTTTAGCAGCATGAGTGAAGGAGGCTTTGTTGCGAAATAGGAAGCCGATTCTAGATTTAACTATGGATTGGAGATGCTTAATGTGAGTCTGAAAGGAGAGTTTACAGTCTAACCAGACACCTAGGTATTTGTAGTTGTCCACATATTCTAAGTCAGAGCCGCCGAGAGTAGTGAATTTAGTCGAGCAGGCGGGTGCAAGCAGCGTTCGATTGAAGAGCATGCATTTAGTTTTACTAGCGTTTAAGAGCAGTTGGAGGCCACGGAAGGAGTGTTGTATGGCATTGAAGCTCGTTTGGAGGTTTGTTAACACAGTGTCCAATGAAGGGCCAGATGTATACAAAATGGTGTCGTCTGCGTAGAGGTGGATCTGAGAGTCACCAGCAGCAAGAGCGACATCTTTGATATACACAGAGAATAGAGTCGGCCTGAGAATTGAACCCTGTGGCACCCCCATAGAGACTGCCAGAGGTCCAGACAACAGGCCCTCCGATTTGACACATTGAATTTTATCTGAGAAGTAGTTGGTGAACCAGGCGAGGCAGTCATTTGAGAAACCAAGGCTATTTAGTCTGCCAATAAGAATGTGGTGATTGACAGAGTCAAAAGCCTTGGCCAGGTCAATGAAGACGGCTGCACAGTACTGTCTATTATCGATCGCGGTTATTATAACGTTTAGGACCTTGAGCAAGTTGCAGCGGAGGGTGCAGAGCTGGTGGCCGGGGTAGGGTTAGAAAATTGAAATTCTCGATTATTGTAGATTTATCGGTGGTCACAGTGTTTCCTAGCCGCAGTGCAGTGGGCAGCTGGGAGGAGGTGTTCTTATTCTCCATGGACTTTACAGTGTCCCAAATTTTTTGGGAGTTAGTGCTACAGGATGCACATTTCTGTTTGAAAAAGTTAGCCTTTGCTTTCCTAACTGATTGTGTATATTGGTTCCTGACTTCCCTGAAAAGTTGCATATCGCGGGGGCTGTTCGATGCTAATGCCGTACGCCACAGGATGTTTTTGTGTTGGTCAAGGGCAGTCAAGTCTGGGGTGAACAAGGGGCTATATCTGTTCTTAGTTCTGAACTTTTTGAATGGGGCATGCTTATTTAAGATGGAGAGGAAAGCACTTTGTCTCCCATACATGCAACATCTGGAAGGTCCCTCAGTCAAGTATTGAATTTCAAACACAGATTAAACTACAAAGACCAGGGAGCTTTTCAAAAGCTTCATAAAGAAGGGCAGTGATTGGTAAATGGGTAACAATAACAAAGCAGACATTGAATATCTCTTTAATGATTGGTTTAGTTAATAATTCTACTGTGCATTATGTATTAAACCACCTCAAAGATCCTTCTGAACTGAGCTGCAGGACAGGAATGAAACGGATCAGGGATGTTAACATGAGGCCATTGGTGATTTTAAAACAGCTACAGAGTTCAATGTCTGTGATGGAAGAGAACTGAGGATGGATCAACAACATTGTAGTGACTCCACAATAATGACCTAAATGAGAGTGAAGAGAAGAACACAAATATACAAAACATGCATCTAAAGTAATACTGAAAAGACAAAAAACATGGCAAAGGAATACACTTTTTGTCCTAAATGTAAAGCCCCATTTTGGGGGCAAATCCAACACAACACATCACTGAGTAACTGCCTCCTTATTTTCAAGCATGGTGGTGTCTGCATCATAGTATGGGTATGTTTGACATCGGCAAATACTGGGGAATTCTTCAGGATAAGAAGAAACAGGATAGGGCTAAGCCAGGGGTTCCCAAACGTTTTTGGCCCACGACCCCATTTTGATATCAGAAAAATCTGGCGGCAACAACCATGTGGGAAAGAAAAAAGTTGTTAACAGCCAATGTTTGCTTTTTTAATTGGGCTATGGCAGTCAATTGCAAAACATTCTAACAGTATTTGTGGTTCTCTTCTCAACTCAGCATCACTTACTTTAATGTGGGGCTATGACAATCAACTGCAAAATGTCTCACCACCACTAATGAGATTGGTGTGCTTGATGCATGTCGTGTCGGAGCTTCTCAAACTCAGGGGGCGTGGTCGACAGTGCGCACCTCTTCTCTCCTGTCACATCCAACCTGGATTGATATTTGTTTTTAATGCAGACGAGAACACTGAATCACCGTACCATGGCTGATACCCCTGCATGCTTATGTTCAGTACATTCAGTTTCCCAAATATATCTGTTACATATGCAAGGAGACACATTATAGTTTCATTACAGACAAAGTCAGCAGTCTGTTTTTGACATCCATTACGAATGAAAACAGTTCCTCTCATAATTAAAAAAATATTTCCAACACTCCCCCTCGATAACCACCAAGCCTCTGTGTGAAATAGAACATTGTCATGCTCTGATCCCATATCTCCACATAGTTTTGCGAACAGGCGTACGCAATGTAGTTTACAATAGAAGTTCTTACCTCAGATTTTTTGCCGCCAGTGATCTCGGTGTAACCGTTATAGCTCAGTGTGTGTATCATACAATGCGTCCATATGGCAGAGGGAGACACATTCATAACTAGAGTGCAGAGGCCTGCCCGCCGTCCCATGATAGATGGAGCCCCATTTGTGCAAAAGACCACCATACGATCCCATGGAATTAGTTTTTCGTCAATATAGCCACGCAGCACACTGAACATCCCCTAAGCCGTTTCATGCTCGGGAATCGTGAGACAGAACAATATGTCCTTGTGAATAGCATCACCCGACATGTAACGAGCAAAAGTCCATTCATGGCATTTGGAGAGCATAAGGTGGGGAGTTTTTTGTTGTTCAGTCAGTTTCCTCTTGATTGCTACCTATAGCATCAATTCTTAGTTTCGCAGTGATATCTGACAAAGGTAGTGATGTGAGTTTCTATGCCTCTGCCTCCCCACACATTGTTTTCACCATATCAATTGCAGCCGGTAATATCAAAGTCTCTGCTATAGTGTGTGGTTTATAGCTTAGTGGGCTTAGCCATTCACCGTGGGAATGATTCAAGTGCAACGGTCAAGTGCGCCTTTTTCCGGGTTAATTTTTACTTTTAGATTTGAATAATTTTCATTTAGATTTTTAAGGTTAACCACATTGCAATTATTTTGATTCACAAAGACATTATTATATTTACACTATCGTTCAAAAGTTTGGGGTCACTTAGAAATGTCCTTGTTTTCCATGAAAACATACATTAAATGAGTTTGAATAGGAAATGTATCAAAATGAATAGGAAATGTAGTCATTGACAAGGTTAGAAATAATGATTTCTAATATAAATAATAATTGTGTCCTTCAAACTTTGCTTTCGTCAAAGAATCCTCCACCTTTGCCATTCTAGTTGTCAATATGTTGAGGTAATCTGAAGAGATTTCACCCCATGCTTCCTGAAGCACCTCCCACAAGTTGGATTGGCTTAATGGGCACTTCTTACGTACCATATGGTCAAGCTGCTCCCACAACAGCTCAATAGGGTTGAGATCCGGTGACTGTGCTGGCCACTCCATTATAGACAGAATACCAGCTGACTGCTTCTTCCCTAAATAGTTATTGCATAGTTTGGAGCTGTGCTTTGGGTCATTGTCCTGAAATTGGCTCCAATCAAGCGCCGTCCACTGGGTATGGCATGGTGTTGCAAAATTGAGTGATAGCCTTCCTTCTTCAAGATACCCTTTTACCCTGTACAAATTCTCCCGCATCCATATCAGGCGACCCCACATGGGATCGCGACCCATAGTTTGGGAACCACTGAGCTAAGCACAGGCAAAATCCTAGAGTAAAACCTGTTTCAATCTGCTTTCCAACAGACACTAAGGGATTAATTAACCTTTCAGCAGGACAATAACCTACAACCCAAGGCCAAATCTACACTGGAGTTGCTTACCAAGAAATTACAGTGGCCAAATTACAGTTTTGACTTAAATCTGTTTGAAGTAATATGGCAACAATTCAAAATTGCTGTCTAGCCATGATCCCCAACATCTTGATCGAGCTTGACACATTTTTTATAGAATAATCGGCAAATATTGTACAATCCAGGTGTGCAAAGCTCTTAGAGACTTACCCAAGTTGTGGCGTTAACTCAACAGCATTACGACCAGGAATACGACTTTCCCGAAGCAGATCCTTTGTTTGCTCTCCCCAGGGCAACTGAACTGATTCCAGCGGCTGACCCAAAACATCGCTGGCGGAGGAGAGGCATTCGGAGTGGCCTGCTGGTTCGACTTAGGAGGCGCGCACACCACCCACCACTTCCAAGTATTCTACTCGCTAATGTTCAGTCTTTGGTTAACAAGCTCGACGAACTACGGGCAAGGATTTCTTTCCAGAGAGACATCAAGGCCTGTAACATACTCTGTTTCACGGAAATTAAAATAAACATTCTGTCGGAATTGGTCCAGCCAGATGGGTTCTCAGTTCATCGCGCAGACAGGAATAAATATCTCTCCGGGAAGCAGAAGGGCGGAGGTGTGTGTTTCATGATTAACGACTCATGGTGTAATTGTAGTAACATACAGAAACTCGAGTCCTTTTGTTCACCCAACCTAGAATATCTCACAATCAAATGCCGACCGTATTATCTCCCAAGAGAATTCTCTTCGGCTATAGTCACGGCCGTGTATATCCCCCCTCAAGCCGATACCACGACGGCCCTCAAAGAACTTCACTGGACCTTATGCAAACTGGAAACCACATATTCTGAGGCTGCATTTATTGAAGCCAGGGATTTTAACAAAGCAAATTTGTAGGGTGCCGAAGTTCTATCAACATATCGTCTGTTGTACTCGCGCTGCTAAAATCCTCGACCATTGCTATTCGAACTTCCGGAATGGTTATAAGGCCCTCCCCCGCCCTCCTTTCGGCAAATCTGACCACAACTCCATTTTGCTTCTCCCTTCCTATAGGCAGAAACTCAAACAGGAAGTACCCGTTCTAAGGACTATTCAACGCTGGTCTGACCAATGGCAAAGTGACTGGGAATATGGCAGAATACAAACAGTGTAGCTACTCACTCCGTAAGGCAATTAAACTGGCAAAACATCAGTATAGAGACAAAGTGGAACTGAGTAGGGACCGGTATGCATACATTCAATAAGTAAAGACTGATTTCAGAACAGTACAGTAATTATTTCCTTTATGGTTTATCTTGAACTGCATTGTTGGTTAATGGCTTGTAAGTAAGCATTTCATGGTAAGGTCTACACCTTATGTATACGGCTCATGTGACAAATGCAATTTGATTTGATTTGATTTGAATAGGGACCGGGATGAACACATTCAATAAGTAAAGACTGATTTCAGAACAGTTCAGTAGTTAATTCCTTTATGGTTTATCTGAATAGAGACTGGTATGAGCACATTCAATCAGTTAAGACTGATTCCAGAACAGTTCAGTAGCTCATTCCTTTATGGTTTATCTGAGTAGGGACCGGTATGAATACATTCAATAAGTAAAGACTGATTCCAGAACAGTTCAGTAGCTCATTCCTTTATGGTTTATCTGAGATGGGACCGGTATGAATACATTCAATAAGTAAAGACTGATTCCAGAACAGTTCAGTAGCTCATTCCTTTATGGTTTATCTGAGATGGGACCGGTATGAATACATTCAATAAGTAAAGACTGATTCCAGAACAGTTCAGTAGCTCATTCCTTTATGGTTTATCTGAGTAGGGACCGGTATGAATACATTCGATAAGTAAAGACTGATTCCAGAACAGTTCAGTAGCTCATTCCTTTATGGTTTATCTGAGATGGGACCGGTATGAATACATTCAATGAGTAAAGACTGATTTCAGAACAGTTCAGTAGCTCATTCCTTTATGGTGTATCTGAGTAGGGACCGGTATGAATACATTCAATAAGTAAAGACTGATTTCAGAACAGTTCAGTAGCTCATTCCTTTATGGTGTATCTGAGTAGGGACTGGTATGAATACATTATATATCGAATAAGCATAATCATAATCATCCAATGCTTTGCACCATAGTGCTTCATTTTAAAAACCCTTCCCTGGTTCCACCATAAGTGTGTATAGCTAGTTTAATTGTTTTTGTGAAATGCTTCCTGGTTGGCGTGTTAGGTCCCAGCTGTAATTAATTCCAGTAAACTCATAACAGCTATCCAGTCGGACTAGCATCCTGTTGTGTCACATACGCCAGCACTTATGAGGCGCTGATTACTTACACATAACATCTTTAGGAGTGTTGTCATTGTTTTAGTATTGTCTCCTAGGAAAACACATAAACACACACTCGCACACACACACACACACACACACACACACACACACACACACACACAGACACAAACACGGCACAGGATAGCAAACAGACAAACACCCTCTTAACAGTAACTGTTCTTGAAGACAACACAACACAACAAAGCCAACTCTTTCAGACAAACGCCTTTTAGTTCAGGATCAAGGATGTGTTTACTGATAGACTATAATGACCTGTGTTTACCGATTCACTCTACAATAGTTATATTGTACATAAAAGATCCCGGCCAAAATGTTTTCTGATTGCTTGACCAGCCATAATAGATACAAGCTTAAGGTTATGACGTGACTAGCCATAATAGATACATTCTTAAGGTTATGACTTGACTAGCCATAATAGATACATGCTTAAGGTTATGACTTGACTAGCCATAATAGATACATTCTTAAGGTTATGACTTGACTAGCCATAATATATACATTCTTAAGGTTATGACTTGACTAGCCATAATAGATACATGCTTAAGGTTATGACTTGACTAGCCATAATAGATACATTCTTAAGGTTATGACTTGACTAGCCATAATATATACATTCTTAAGGTTATGACATGACTAGCCATAAAAGATACATTCTTAAGGTTATGACTTGACTAGCCATAATAGATACATTCTTAAGGTTATGACTTGACTAGCCATAATAGATACATGCTTAAGGTTATGATGTGACTAGCCAAAATAGATACATGCTTAAGGTTATGACTTGACTAGCCATAATAGATACATTCTCAAGGTTATGACGTGACTAGCCATAATAGATACATTCTTAAGGTTATGACTTGACTACCCGTAATAGATACATTCTTAAGGTTATGACTTGACAAGCCATAATATATATATATTCTTAAGGTTATGACTTGACTAGCCATAATAGATACATTCTTAAGGTTATGACTTGACTAGCCATAATAGATACATGCTTAAGGTTATGACTTGACTAGCCATAATAGATACATTCTTAAGGTTATTACTTTAAATATATACATATATGTATTCACTAACTGTAAGTCACTCTGGATAAGAGCGTCTGCTAAATGACTAAAATGTAAAATGTAAATGTAAATGACTTGACTAGCCGTAATAGATACATTCTTAAGGTTATGACTTGACTAGCCGTAATATATACATTCTTAAGGTTATGACTTGACTAGCCATAATAGATACATTCTTAAGGTTATGACTTGACTAGCAATAATAGATACATGCTTAAGGTTATGACTTGACTAGCCATAATAGATACATTCTTAAGGTTATGACTTGACTAGCCATAATATATACATTCTTAAGGTTATGACTTGACTAGCCATAATAGATACATGCTTAAGGTTATGACTTGACTAGCCATAATAGATACATTCTTAAGGTTATGACTTGACTAGCCATAAAATATACATTCTTAAGGTTATGACATGACTAGCCATAATAGATACATTCTTAAGGTTATGACTTGACTAGCCATAATAGATACATTCTTAAGGTTATGACTTGACTAGCCATAATAGATACATGCTTAAGGTTATGATGTGACTAGCCAAAATAGATACATGCTTAAGGTTATGACTTGACTAGCCATAATAGATACATGCTTAAGGTTATGACTTGACTAGACATAATAGATACATTCTTAAGGTTATGACTTGACTAGCCATGAGATACATGCTTAAGGTTATGACGTGACTAGCCATAATAGATACATGCTTAAGGTTATGACTTGACTAGACATAATAGATACATTCTTAAGGTTATGACTTGACTAGCCATGAGATACATGCTTAAGGTTATGACGTGACTAGCCATAATATATACATTCTTAAGGTTATGACTTGACTAGCCATAATAGATACATGCTTAAGGTTATGACTTGACTAGCCATAATATATACATTCTTAAGGTTATGACTTGACTAGCCATAATATATACATTCTTAAGGTTATGACTTGACTACCCGTAATAGATACATTCTTAAGGTTATGACTTGACAAGCCATAATATATATATTCTTAAGGTTATGACTTGACTAGCCATAATAGATACATTCTTAAGGTTATGACTTGACTAGCCATAATAGATACATGCTTAAGGTTATGACTTGACTAGCCATAATAGATACATTCTTAAGGTTATTACTTTAAATATATACATATATGTATTCACTAACTGTAAGTCACTCTGGATAAGAGTGTCTGCTAAATGACTAAAATGTAAAATGTAAATGTAAATGACTTGACTAGCCGTAATAGATACATTCTTAAGGTTATGACTTGACTAGCCATAATAAATACATTCTTAAGGTTATGACATGACTAGCCATAAAATATACGTTCTTAAGGTTATGACTTGACTAGCCATAATAGATACATTCTTAAGGTTATGACTTGACTAGCCATAATAGATACATTCTTAAGGTTATGACTTGACTAGCCATAATAGATACATGCTTAAGGTTATGATGTGACTAGCCAAAATAGATACATGCTTAAGGTTATGACTTGACTAGCCATAATAGATACATTCTCAAGGTTATGACGTGACTAGCCATAATAGATACATTCTTAAGGTTATGACTTGACTACCCGTAATAGATACATTCTTAAGGTTATGACTTGACAAGCCATAATATATATATTCTTAAGGTTATGACTTGACTAGCCATAATAGATACATTCTTAAGGTTATGACTTGACTAGCCATAATAGATACATGCTTAAGGTTATGACTTGACTAGCCATAATAGATACATTCTTAAGGTTATTACTTTAAATATATACATATATGTATTCACTAACTGTAAGTCACTCTGGATAAGAGCGTCTGCTAAATGACTAAAATGTAAAATGTAAATGTAAATGACTTGACTAGCCGTAATAGATACATTCTTAAGGTTATGACTTGACTAGCCGTAATATATACATTCTTAAGGTTATGACTTGACTAGCCATAATAGATACATTCTTAAGGTTATGACTTGACTAGCCATAATAGATACATGCTTAAGGTTATGACTTGACTAGCCATAATAGATACATTCTTAAGGTTATGACTTGACTAGCCATAATATATACATTCTTAAGGTTATGACTTGACTAGCCATAATAGATACATGCTTAAGGTTATGACTTGACTAGCCATAATAGATACATTCTTAAGGTTATGACTTGACTAGCCATAAAATATACATTCTTAAGGTTATGACATGACTAGCCATAATAGATACATTCTTAAGGTTATGACTTGACTAGCCATAATAGATACATTCTTAAGGTTATGACTTGACTAGCCATAATAGATACATGCTTAAGGTTATGATGTGACTAGCCAAAATAGATACATGCTTAAGGTTATGACTTGACTAGCCATAATAGATACATGCTTAAGGTTATGACTTGACTAGACATAATAGATACATTCTTAAGGTTATGACTTGACTAGCCATGAGATACATGCTTAAGGTTATGACGTGACTAGCCATAATAGATACATGCTTAAGGTTATGACTTGACTAGACATAATAGATACATTCTTAAGGTTATGACTTGACTAGCCATGAGATACATGCTTAAGGTTATGACGTGACTAGCCATAATATATACATTCTTAAGGTTATGACTTGACTAGCCATAATAGATACATGCTTAAGGTTATGACTTGACTAGCCATAATAGATACATTCTTAAGGTTATGACTTGACTAGCCATAATAGATACATTCTTAAGGTTATGACATGACTAGCCATAATAGATACATTCTTAAGGTTATGACTTGACTAGCCATAATAGATACATTCTTAAGGTTATGACTTGACTAGCTATAATAGATACATGCTTAAGGTTATGATGTGACTAGCCAAAATAGATACATGCTTAAGGTTATGACTTGACTAGCCATAATAGATACATTCTCAAGGTTATGACGTGACTAGCCATAATAGATACATTCTTAAGGTTATGACTTGACTACCCGTAATAGATACATTCTTAAGGTTATGACTTGACAAGCCATAATATATATATTCTTAAGGTTATGACTTGACTAGCCATAATAGATACATTCTTAAGGTTATGACTTGACTAGCCATAATAGATACATGCTTAAGGTTATGACTTGACTAGCCATAATAGATACATTCTTAAGGTTATTACTTTAAATATATACATATATGTATTCACTAACTGTAAGTCACTCTGGATAAGAGCGTCTGCTAAATGACTAAAATGTAAAATGTAAATGTAAATGACTTGACTAGCCGTAATAGATACATTCTTAAGGTTATGACTTGACTAGCCGTAATATATACATTCTTAAGGTTATGACTTGACTAGCCGTAATAGATACATTCTTAAGGTGATGACGTGACTAGCCATAATAGATACATGCTTAAGGTTATGACTTGACTAGCCATAATAGATACATTCTTAAGGTTATGACTTGACTAGCCATAATATATACATTCTTAAGGTTATGACTTGACTAGCCATAATAGATACATGCTTAAGGTTATGACTTGACTAGCCATAATAGATACATTCTTAAGGTTATGACTTGACTAGCCATAAAATATACATTCTTAAGGTTATGACATGACTAGCCATAATAGATACATTCTTAAGGTTATGACTTGACTAGCCATAATAGATACATTCTTAAGGTTATGACTTGACTAGCCATAATAGATACATGCTTAAGGTTATGATGTGACTAGCCAAAATAGATACATGCTTAAGGTTATGACTTGACTAGCCATAATAGATACATTCTTAAGGTTATTACTTTAAATATATACATATATGTATTCACTAACTGTAAGTCACTCTGGATAAGAGCGTCTGCTAAATGACTAAAATGTAAAATGTAAATGTAAATGACTTGACTAGCCGTAATAGATACATTCTTAAGGTTATGACTTGACTAGCCGTAATATATACATTCTTAAGGTTATGACTTGACTAGCCGTAATAGATACATTCTTAAGGTTATGACGTGACTAGCCATAATAGATACATTCTTAAGGTTATGACTTGACTAGCCATAATAGATACATGCTTAAGGTTATGACTTGACTAGCCATAATAGATACATTCTTAAGGTTATGACTTGACTAGCCATAATATATACATTCTTAAGGTTATGACTTGACTAGCCATAATAGATACATGCTTAAGGTTATGACTTGACTAGCCATAATAGATACATTCTTAAGGTTATGACTTGACTAGCCATAAAATATACATTCTTAAGGTTATGACATGACTAGCCATAATAGATACATTCTTAAGGTTATGACTTGACTAGCCATAATAGATACATTCTTAAGGTTATGACTTGACTAGCCATAATAGATACATGCTTAAGGTTATGATGTGACTAGCCAAAATAGATACATGCTTAAGGTTATGACTTGACTAGCCATAATAGATACATGCTTAAGGTTATGACTTGACTAGACATAATAGATACATTCTTAAGGTTATGACTTGACTAGCCATGAGATACATGCTTAAGGTTATGACGTGACTAGCCATAATATATACATTCTTAAGGTTATGACTTGACTAGCCATAATAGATACATGCTTAAGGTTATGACTTGACTAGCCATAATAGATACATTCTTAAGGTTATGACTTGACTAGCCATAATATATACATTCTTAAGGTTATGACATGACTAGCCATAATAGATACATTCTTAAGGTTATGACTTTACTAGCCATAATAGATACATTCTTAAGGTTATGACTTGACTAGCCATAATAGATACATGCTTAAGGTTATGATGTGACTAGCCAAAATAGATACATGCTTAAGGTTATGACTTGACTAGCCATAATAGATACATTCTCAAGGTTATGACTTGACTAGCCATGAGATACATGCTTAAGGTTATGACGTGACTAGCCATAATATATACATTCTTAAGGTTATGACTTGACTAGCCATAATAGATACATTCTTAAGGTTATGACTTGACTACCCGTAATAGATACATTCTTAAGGTTATGACTTGACAAGCCATAATATATATATATTCTTAAGGTTATGACTTGACTAGCCATAATAGATACATTCTTAAGGTTATGACTTGACTAGCCATAATAGATACATGCTTAAGGTTATGACTTGACTAGCCATAATAGATACATTCTTAAGGTTATTACTTTAAATATATACATATATGTATTCACTAACTGTAAGTCACTCTGGATAAGAGCGTCTGCTAAATGACTAAAATGTAAAATGTAAATGTAAATGACTTGACTAGCCGTAATAGATACATTCTTAAGGATATGACTTGACTAGCCGTAATATATACATTCTTAAGGTTATGACTTGACTAGCCGTAATAGATACATTCTTAAGGTTATGACGTGACTAGCCATAATAGATACATTCTTAAGGTTATGACTTGACTAGCCATAATAGATACATGCTTAAGGTTATGACTTGACTAGCCATAATAGATACATTCTTAAGGTTATGACTTGACTAGCCATAATATATACATTCTTAAGGTTATGACTTGACTAGCCATAATAGATACATGCTTAAGGTTATGACTTGACTAGCCATAATAGATACATTCTTAAGGTTATGACTTGACTAGCCATAATATATACATTCTTAAGGTTATGACTTGACTAGCCATAATAGATACATGCTTAAGGTTATGATGTGACTAGCCAAAATAGATACATGCTTAAGGTTATGACTTGACTAGCCATAATAGATACATTCTCAAGGTTATGACGTGACTAGCCATAATAGATACATTCTTAAGGTTATGACTTGACTACCCGTAATAGATACATTCTTAAGGTTATGACTTGACAAGCCATAATATATATATATTCTTAAGGTTATGACTTGACTAGCCATAATAGATACATTCTTAAGGTTATGACTTGACTAGCCATAATAGATACATGCTTAAGGTTATGACTTGACTAGCCATAATAGATACATTCTTAAGGTTATTACTTTAAATATATACATATATGTATTCACTAACTGTAAGTCACTCTGGATAAGAGCGTCTGCTAAATGACTAAAATGTAAAATGTAAATGTAAATGACTTGACTAGCCGTAATAGATACATTCTTAAGGTTATGACTTGACTAGCCGTAATATATACATTCTTAAGGTTATGACTTGACTAGCCATAATAGATACATGCTTAAGGTTATGATGTGACTAGCCAAAATAGATACATGCTTAAGGTTATGACTTGACTAGCCATAATAGATACATGCTTAAGGTTATGACTTGACTAGCCATAATAGATACATTCTTAAGGTTATGACTTGACTAGCCATAATATATACATGCTTAAGGTTATGACATGACTAGCCATAATAGATACATTCTTAAGGTTATGACTTGACTAGCCATAATAGATACATTCTTAAGGTTATGACTTGACTAGCCATAATAGATACATGCTTAAGGTTATGATGTGACTAGCCAAAATAGATACATGCTTAAGGTTATGACTTGACTAGCCATAATAGATACATTCTCAAGGTTATGACGTGACTAGCCATAATAGATACATTCTTAAGGTTATGACTTGACTAGCCATAATAGATACATTCTTAAGGTTATGACTTGACAAGCCATAATATATATATTCTTAAGGTTATGACTTGACTAGCCATAATAGATACATTCTTAAGGTTATGACTTGACTAGCCATAATATATACATGCTTAAGGTTATGACTTGACTAGCCATAATAGATACATTCTTAAGGTTATTACTTTAAATATATACATATATGTATTCACTAACTGTAAGTCACTCTGGATAAGAGCGTCTGCTAAATGACTAAAATGTAAAATGTAAATGTAAATGACTTGACTAGCTGTAATAGATACATTCTTAAGGATATGACTTGACTAGCCGTAATATATACATTCTTAAGGTTATGACGTGACTAGCCGTAATAGATACATTCTTAAGGTTATGACGTGACTAGCCATAATAGATACATTCTTAAGGTTATGACTTGACTAGCCATAATAGATACATGCTTAAGGTTATGACTTGACTAGCCATAATAGATACATTCTTAAGGTTATGACTTGACTAGCCATAATATATACATTCTTAAGGTTATGACTTGACTAGCCATAATAGATACATGCTTAAGGTTATGACTTGACTAGCCATAATAGATACATTCTTAAGGTTATGACTTGACTAGCCATAATATATACATTCTTAAGGTTATGACATGACTAGCCATAATAGATACATTCTTAAGGTTATGACTTGACTAGCCATAATAGATACATTCTTAAGGTTATGACTTGACTAGCCATAATAGATACATGCTTAAGGTTATGATGTGACTAGCCAAAATAGATACATGCTTAAGGTTATGACTTGACTAGCCATAATAGATACATTCTCAAGGTTATGACGTGACTAGCCATAATAGATACATTCTTAAGGTTATGACTTGACTACCCGTAATAGATACATTCTTAAGGTTATGACTTGACAAGCCATAATATATATATTCTTAAGGTTATGACTTGACTAGCCATAATAGATACATTCTTAAGGTTATGACTTGACTAGCCATAATAGATACATGCTTAAGGTTATGACTTGACTAGCCATAATAGATACATTCTTAAGGTTATTACTTTAAATATATACATATATGTATTCACTAACTGTAAGTCACTCTGGATAAGAGCGTCTGCTAAATGACTAAAATGTAAAATGTAAATGTAAATGACTTGACTAGCCGTAATAGATACATTCTTAAGGTTATGACTTGACTAGCCGTAATATATACATTCTTAAGGTTATGACTTGACTAGCCATAATAGATACATTCTTAAGGTGATGACTTGACTAGCCATAATAGATACATGCTTAAGGTTATGACTTGACTAGCCATAATAGATACATTCTTAAGGTTATGACTTGACTAGCCATAATATATACATTCTTAAGGTTATGACTTGACTAGCCATAATAGATACATGCTTAAGGTTATGACTTGACTAGCCATAATAGATACATTCTTAAGGTTATGACTTGACTAGCCATAAAATATACATTCTTAAGGTTATGACATGACTAGCCATAATAGATACATTCTTAAGGTTATGACTTGACTAGCCATAATAGATACATTCTTAAGGTTATGACTTGACTAGCCATAATAGATACATGCTTAAGGTTATGATGTGACTAGCCAAAATAGATACATGCTTAAGGTTATGACTTGACTAGCCATAATAGATACATGCTTAAGGTTATGACGTGACTAGCCATAATAGATACATTCTTAAGGTTATGACTTGACTAGCCATAATAGATACATGCTTAAGGTTATGACTTGACTAGCCATAATAGATACATTCTTAAGGTTATGACGTGACTAGCCATAATAGATACATTCTTAAGGTTATGACTTGACTAGCCATAATAGATACATGCTTAAGGTTATGATGTGACTAGCCAAAATAGATACATGCTTAAGGTTATGACTTGACTAGCCATAATAGATACATGCTTAAGGTTATGACTTGACTAGCCATAATAGATACATTCTTAAGGTTATGACTTGACTAGCCATAATATATACATTCTTAAGGTTATGACATGACTAGCCATAATAGATACATTCTTAAGGTTATGACTTGACTAGCCATAATAGATACATTCTTAAGGTTATGACTTGACTAGCCATAATAGATACATGCTTAAGGTTATGATGTGACTAGCCAAAATAGATACATGCTTAAGGTTATGACTTGACTAGCCATAATAGATACATTCTCAAGGTTATGACGTGACTAGCCATAATAGATACATTCTTAAGGTTATGACTTGACTAGCCATAATAGATACATTCTTAAGGTTATGACTTGACTAGCCATAATAGATACATGCTTAAGGTTATGACTTGACTAGCCATAATAGATACATTCTTAAGGTTATTACTTTAAATATATACATATATGTATTCACTAACTGTAAGTCACTCTGGATAAGAGCGTCTGCTAAATGACTAAAATGTAAAATGTAAATGTAAATGACTTGACTAGCCGTAATAGATACATTCTTAAGGTTATGACTTGACTAGCCGTAATATATACATTCTTAAGGTTATGACTTGACTAGCCATAATAGATACATTCTTAAGGTGATGACTTGACTAGCCATAATAGATACATGCTTAAGGTTATGACTTGACTAGCCATAATAGATACATTCTTAAGGTTATGACTTGACTAGCCATAATATATACATTCTTAAGGTTATGACTTGACTAGCCATAATAGATACATGCTTAAGGTTATGACTTGACTAGCCATAATAGATACATTCTTAAGGTTATGACTTGACTAGCCATAAAATATACATTCTTAAGGTTATGACATGACTAGCCATAATAGATACATTCTTAAGGTTATGACTTGACTAGCCATAATAGATACATTCTTAAGGTTATGACTTGACTAGCCATAATAGATACATGCTTAAGGTTATGATGTGACTAGCCAAAATAGATACATGCTTAAGGTTATGACTTGACTAGCCATAATAGATACATGCTTAAGGTTATGACGTGACTAGCCATAATAGATACATTCTTAAGGTTATGACTTGACTAGCCATAATAGATACATGCTTAAGGTTATGACTTGACTAGCCATAATAGATACATTCTTAAGGTTATGACGTGACTAGCCATAATAGATACATTCTTAAGGTTATGACTTGACTAGCCATAATAGATACATGCTTAAGGTTATGATGTGACTAGCCAAAATAGATACATGCTTAAGGTTATGACTTGACTAGCCATAATAGATACATGCTTAAGGTTATGACTTGACTAGCCATAATAGATACATTCTTAAGGTTATGACTTGACTAGCCATAATATATACATTCTTAAGGTTATGACATGACTAGCCATAATAGATACATTCTTAAGGTTATGACTTGACTAGCCATAATAGATACATTCTTAAGGTTATGACTTGACTAGCCATAATAGATACATGCTTAAGGTTATGATGTGACTAGCCAAAATAGATACATGCTTAAGGTTATGACTTGACTAGCCATAATAGATACATTCTCAAGGTTATGACGTGACTAGCCATAATAGATACATTCTTAAGGTTATGACTTGACTAGCCATAATAGATACATTCTTAAGGTTATGACTTGACAAGCCATAATATATATATTCTTAAGGTTATGACTTGACTAGCCATAATAGATACATTCTTAAGGTTATGACTTGACTAGCCATAATAGATACATGCTTAAGGTTATGACTTGACTAGCCATAATAGATACATTCTTAAGGTTATTACTTTAAATATATACATATATGTATTCACTAACTGTAAGTCACTCTGGATAAGAGCGTCTGCTAAATGACTAAAATGTAAAATGTAAATGTAAATGACTTGACTAGCTGTAATAGATACATTCTTAAGGATATGACTTGACTAGCCGTAATATATACATTCTTAAGGTTATGACGTGACTAGCCGTAATAGATACATTCTTAAGGTTATGACGTGACTAGCCATAATAGATACATTCTTAAGGTTATGACTTGACTAGCCATAATAGATACATGCTTAAGGTTATGACTTGACTAGCCATAATAGATACATTCTTAAGGTTATGACTTGACTAGCCATAATATATACATTCTTAAGGTTATGACTTGACTAGCCATAATAGATACATGCTTAAGGTTATGACTTGACTAGCCATAATAGATACATTCTTAAGGTTATGACTTGACTAGCCATAATATATACATTCTTAAGGTTATGACATGACTAGCCATAATAGATACATTCTTAAGGTTATGACTTGACTAGCCATAATAGATACATTCTTAAGGTTATGACTTGACTAGCCATAATAGATACATGCTTAAGGTTATGATGTGACTAGCCAAAATAGATACATGCTTAAGGTTATGACTTGACTAGCCATAATAGATACATTCTCAAGGTTATGACGTGACTAGCCATAATAGATACATTCTTAAGGTTATGACTTGACTACCCGTAATAGATACATTCTTAAGGTTATGACTTGACAAGCCATAATATATATATTCTTAAGGTTATGACTTGACTAGCCATAATAGATACATTCTTAAGGTTATGACTTGACTAGCCATAATAGATACATGCTTAAGGTTATGACTTGACTAGCCATAATAGATACATTCTTAAGGTTATTACTTTAAATATATACATATATGTATTCACTAACTGTAAGTCACTCTGGATAAGAGCGTCTGCTAAATGACTAAAATGTAAAATGTAAATGTAAATGACTTGACTAGCCGTAATAGATACATTCTTAAGGTTATGACTTGACTAGCCGTAATATATACATTCTTAAGGTTATGACTTGACTAGCCATAATAGATACATTCTTAAGGTTATGACTTGACTAGCCATAATAGATACATGCTTAAGGTTATGACTTGACTAGCCATAATAGATACATTCTTAAGGTTATGACTTGACTAGCCATAATATATACATTCTTAAGGTTATGACTTGACTAGCCATAATAGATACATGCTTAAGGTTATGACTTGACTAGCCATAATAGATACATTCTTAAGGTTATGACTTGACTAGCCATAAAATATACATTCTTAAGGTTATGACATGACTAGCCATAATAGATACATTCTTAAGGTTATGACTTGACTAGCCATAATAGATACATTCTTAAGGTTATGACTTGACTAGCCATAATAGATACATGCTTAAGGTTATGATGTGACTAGCCAAAATAGATACATGCTTAAGGTTATGACTTGACTAGCCATAATAGATACATGCTTAAGGTTATGACGTGACTAGCCATAATAGATACATTCTTAAGGTTATGACTTGACTAGCCATAATAGATACATGCTTAAGGTTATGACTTGACTAGCCATAATAGATACATTCTTAAGGTTATGACGTGACTAGCCATAATAGATACATTCTTAAGGTTATGACTTGACTAGCCATAATAGATACATTCTTAAGGTTATGACTTGACTAGCCATAATAGATACATTCTTAAGGTTATGACGTGACTAGCCATAATAGATACATTCTTAAGGTTATGACGTGACTAGCCATAATAGATACATGCTTAAGGTTATGATGTGACTAGCCAAAATAGATACATTCTTAAGGTTATGACGTGACTAGCCATAATAGATACATTCTTAAGGTTATGACATGACTAGCCATAATAGGTACATTCTCAAGGTTATGACGTGACTAGCCATAATAGATACATTCTTAAGGTTATGACTTGACTAGCCATAATAGATACATTCTTAAGGTTATGACGTGACTAGCCATAATATATATATTCTTAAGGTTATGACTTGACTAGCCATAATAGATACATTCTTAAGGTTATGACTTGACTAGCCATAATAGATACATGCTTAAGGTTATGACTTGACTAGCCATAATAGATACATTCTTAAGGTTATGACTTGACTAGCCATAATAGATACATGCTTAAGGTTATGACTTGACTAGCCATAATAGATACATTCTTAAGGTTATTACTATAAATATATACATATATGTATTCACTAACTGTAAGTCACTCTGGATAAGAGTGTCTGCTAAATGACTAAAATGTAAAATGTAAATGTAAATGACTTGACTAGCCGTAATAGATACATTCTTAAGGTTATGACTTGACTAGCCATAATATATACATTCTTAAGGTTATGACTTGACTAGCCATAATAGATACATGCTTAAGGTTATGACTTGACTAGCCATAATATATACATTCTTAAGGTTATGACTTGACTAGCCGTAATAGATACATTCTTAAGGTTATGACGTGACTAGCCATAATAGATACATTCTTAAGGCTATGACTTGACTAGCCATAATAGATACATTCTTAAGGTTATGTGCTAACATAAAGTATCTGGCAAAAATAAGCAGGTTTGAAAATGTTTCCCATAAAAGACTCAATTCCAGGTACTGTAAGCTATTCGTAAACATATTGAATGTTACTGTTTAATTCCTGCTACATCTGCTAGGGGAGGAGTCTTTGACTTACCACTTGCTGATACAACTTTCCCTATCGATTCGTAGTGTAATAAACAACACATTGACTGTCTACATTTCTCAAGAAGTGAAATGCTAGTTTTGTAATCATACAAATAGACACAGTAAAATGTGCTAGACAGCACTAATTGATGCTACATAAACACAGTGCATATTGAACATATACAACCACATTTCTGCAAAAAAAGTGGGTCAAATTCTTATTTTTATCATGTTCCTATTAAACAACCTGGAATTGAATCTACCCACTTTGCCACAGACAGCAGGTGCTTCCCTTCAGGATATAGGGATTTCCTAACACGCTCCAAGTGGATTGAGAGCAAGGAAGAACAGTTAGGTCCCGAGTTAAGACGTTAGCTCTCTCTGTATCCATCTGTACGCAATAATAAAGCCAGCACTAAATTAATGTCTACTCCACAGCACTCTGTCAGACTACTGTCTGTCTGTCTGTATAGGTGTAGTCTGTTGTACGGGCAGTTGTCTTTTAGGCTACATACTAAGTATGTATTACCCAGTATTCATATCTCACAGTATAGGCTGTACACATCTAGACTCATATCCCCAAGGAGACTTTTCAATGCTAGATCTGCTTACCTCAGTCAATAGAAAAATGCAATGAGATGAGTACATGTCAGGGATCATCACCTAGATTCAGCCACGGACCGATGGTCGGGGGGCCGGGAACACAATCTAAAATATTTGTAGACTGCAAATTGATCGCAAGAAACCCAAATATATATAATATTTGATTAAAATGTAATCATTTCAAACCTTGCTTGCATTTCTATATGATAACATTCACTGAGTGTACAAAACATTAGGAACATTTGCTCTTTCCATGACATAGACTTACCAGGTGAATCCAGGTCAAAGCTGTGATCCCATATATGTCACCTGTTAAATCCAGGCTAAAGATGGATTTTTAAGCCTTGAGACAATTGAGACATGGATTGTGTATGTGTGCCATTCAGAGGGTGAATGGGCAAGACAAAATATTTAAGTGCCTTTGAACGGGGAATGGTAGTAGGTGCCAGGCGCACCGGTTTGAGTGTGCCAAGAATTGCAACGCTGCTGAGTGTTTCACGCTCAATAGTTTCCTGTGTGTATCAATAGTTTCCCTCTATACAAGTGGATAACTTTTTACCGTAGCAACAGACTCTCCCTCTTTCTCTTTCTCTGTCTCTCTCTGTCTCTCTCTCTGTCTCTCTCTCCCTCTCTCCCCCCCCCCCCCTCTCTCTCTCTCTCTCCCCCTCTTTCTCTCTCCCCCTCTCTGACTCTCTCTCTCTCTCTACACCATGGTCAGTTTTAGATCATGCTGTATATATCTGGACACTCGTCATACAGCGGCCTCACAGAAGCCTACAGAACAGACTGGGCCAACCCTGAGTGGAGTCAAGCAGAATCAATTACCTGGAAGCTTAATCTAATGATCAATTTCCTCTTATCCCATAGATCACATCCCTAGCATCAAACTGTGTCCCCTCTACATACTGTTGTTTTTTAAGGATGTGTGTTGTTGGCTACCTTCTCTCTCCACATCTATTAACAGTCATTGCAAGTCTTCTGTGCTGTGCGGAATATACCATTTTGGTATATTGCCCCCACATGAAGGCTGGGGATGAGACACCCAGTAATGAGTAGGGCTTCTCTCTCTCTCTCTCTCTCTCTCTCTCTCTCTCTCTCTCTCTCTCTCTCTCTCTCTCCCTCTCTCTCTCCCCCCCCCCCCCCCCCCCCCCCCCCCCCCCCAACCACTTGCCCTTTAGATTGCCTGTAGACAGGTTAAGGTTAATCATCTCTATGTTTTCTCTGTTAGCTCCTCTTCCTTCTATCCCCCAGCCTTTTACAGCACAGTGACATTAGCACAGCCACCAAAGTGTTTGACATTTGGTGGCTAATATGTTTGGTATATGAAATAGAGTGAACAAACTGCTGTGAAGAAAAAGCACATCAATCAAATGGGCAAATGGCAAATCCCGTATTTAGACTGAGGGCAATGACAAGCACCCTGTAAATAAAATAAAAATATTATGGTAAAATATTGTTTTAAAGTAGTGCTTAGATGAATGAAATAATAACGATGCTGCTGGCTTGGGAGGTCACTGCTCACATATAATAACTATGCTGCTGGCTTGGGAGGTCACTGCTCACATATAATAACTATGCTGCTGGCTTGGGAGGTCACTGCCCACATATAATAACAATGCTGCTGGCTTGGGAGGTCACTGCCCACATATAATAACTATGCTGCTGGCTTGGGAGGTCACTGCCCACATATAATAACTATGCTGCTGGCTTGGGAGGTCACTGCCCACATATAATAACTATGCTGCTGGCTTGGGAGGTCACTGGCCACATATAATAACTATGCTGCTGGCTTGGGAGGTCACTGCTCACATATAATAACTACGCTGCTGGCTTGGGAGGTCAATGCTCAAATATAATAACTACGCTGCTGGCTTGGGAGGTCACTGCCCACATATAATAACTACGCTGCTGGCTTGGGAGGTCACTGCCCACATATAATAACTATGCTGCTGGCTTGGGAGGTCACTGCCCACATATAATAACTATGCTGCTGGCTTGGGAGGTCACTGCCCACATATAATAACTATGCTGCTGGCTTGGGAGGTCACTGCCCACAAATAATAACTATGCTGCTGGCTTGGGAGGTCACTGCTCACATATAATAACTATGCTGCTGGCTTGGGAGGTCACTGCTCACATATAATAACTATGCTGCTGGCTTGGGAGGTCACTGCTCACATATAATAACTATGCTGCTGGCTTGGGGGGTCACTGCCCACATATAATAACTATGCTGCTGGCTTGGGAGGTCACTGCCCACATATAATAACTATGCTGCTGGCTTGGGAGGTCACTGCCCACATATAATAACTATGCTGCTGGCTTGGGAGGTCACTGCCCACATATAATAGGCCATTCAATCATACCCAGCATAAGGTCTCTCTCCCTGTGTTCTAAGCTCAACTGCTGAGCATCATGCACGTCAATAGACCTTATTCACTTCACAGCCATGGCCATTCCAAATACAGCTTTACAGGAAGTAAAAGTGCTCCATTGAAGCCTATGGAAAACAGTGCAAAGGGTCCATAGAGCACCAGCCACTGTAATCCATTATTTAATCAGGTGCTGCCTGGTAGACACATTAAGGAATAACTGAAGTCAAAATGAGAAGTTTTGTCTCCATATTGTGACCTGGGAACTTCCCTAGCAAGAGTGAGATGAGGACACATCCTCCTCACCAATTGACACCAAATGATTGTAGGCTACTCCATCACAGCAGCTGTGAAAATCAATCATCAAGCAGACCCTTGAGACCCTTGAATACCCTCTGCTTGTTGGCCAATGACAGATAAAGCTATGCTGACTCTTCGACCAAGGTAGTCAATATGCTGTGAACCATATTTGCTATATTTAGTTATTTTGTTGCATTTGATGTTGGCCTATCTCTCCCTCGGTTTACACACACACATAATAATAATAACTTCCATGTTCTGTGAGGGAACAGGATTTCTCGGTCATGTCTGCTTGAATGTCAGACCCCATCCCCCCTCCTCTCCCTGTATCCTGATTCCTCAATATTTATCTTTTCAATTATTTCTTATTCCTCTTTAACCTCCTTCCATCTCTCCATCCTTCCATCCTTCATCGATCCTTCCATCTCTCCCTCCCTCCCTCCCTCCCTCCATCCATCCATCCTTCCATCCATCCCTCCATCCATCCATCCATCCATCCATCCATCCATCCACCCATCCATCCATTCATCCATCCATCCACCCATCCATCCATCCTTCCATGCCTCCATCCTTCCATCTCTCCGGCTTCGCATCAGCATCATCAGCATAGACATTGACACGAAGACATGGTCTCCGTCCCAAATGGCACTCTATTCCCTACATAGTGCACTACTTTTGACCAGAGCCCTAAATACGGAATAGGGTGCCAGTTGGGACCTAACCAATGTGTCTGTGTATTCCTTTGGAGTGGCAGATGACAGATTTAGCCCTAGTGAGGGAGCTTGCCTCAGTGGTGGTGGCGACAAAAAGTCCATGCAGCGTGTGTGAAAATGTTGATACGGCCCACTCTGGGTTTTTAGAAATGCAACTCCCGGGACCCATCTCTGGGTTCACCAAGCGGTGGAATTGCTTTCTGCAGAGACATTAAACAAACAGAAAAGTAAACACTCACCAAATTCTTACCCCCCTCTGCCCCTCACACACACACACATGCACATACACACACACACACCCCTCCCCCCCATTCCCGTTAGGAAAGGTCTGTGATCCGTGAAATGCATTATTGCTTGAGCCAGAGGAATGGAATAACGTTCATAAAACATTGTGGCATTACCTTTAAGCGTTCCAGCAGGCAGCAGCGGCCTTGCTCTGTCCTCATTGGTCCCAGCCAAAAGAGCAAATTTTCACTCACACTGGATTGAACTTGTGTTCCGATGAAAACATGATTTCATTAGTTCAGTATAGGTTACTACAGCCGGCCCCAGTCCGGTGAAAACATGATTTCATTAGTTCAGTATAGGTTACTACAGCCGGCCCCTGTCCGATGAAAACATGATTTCATTAGTTCAGTATAAGTTACTACAGCCGGCCCCAGTCCGGTGAAAACATGATTTCATTAGTTCAGTATAGGTTACTACAGCCGGCCCTTGTCCAATGAAAACATGATTTCATTAGTTCAGTATAGGTTACTACAGCCAGCCCCTGTTTTCTTCTAATAATTTCTGAAGAGGATATAGATCAGCCAAAGACTCACACCAGATTCAACCAATTGTTGCATGATTGGACAATTTCTTTACATTTTAAAAGGAGATCTGATTTACCAACACTTGTCACTGTATCCAAGTCCCCTCACCCATCCATCCAGAACATTTTCTTGCTGAAGCAGCCACTGTGGTTGCATCCAAACTGGGACCCAGTGGCCCTGGTCAAAAGTAGTGTACTATATAGGATGTAGGGTACAAATTTGGATGGACTGTGAATTTAGCTGTGGTCATGCAGAGACAGAAAGCAGTGATACTTACTTCCACCTACCCTACTCCCATTTCCTGTCCCTCTCTCCCCTGGACCCAGATCCACTCACTTTTAGCGTTATGGGTAAAATGGCTCCATTTACTAGGAAGAGTCAAGCACGTTTTATTAATCCTCACAGCGTTAGTTGAACTAATTTCATGCTCGCTCGGTCGGTTCTTTGTTCAATTCACAGTCCTGTGAGCATTACCAGATAGCCAGAGTCACTCTGGGCTCTCACATCATGCCAGGAATCGGACACTCTGGTCCACACTCATGGAAATAGAATGACATAAAATACAATTATAATTATATTGCCATGCTTAGGGCCAGGGCCAGCTTGCCTTACTGAAAGTAAAGGAACGGATGGAGGAATGAGTGGCATCACCTCTTCTTCTCAAGGACACATGGCTAATTAAAGAAGTGATGGAAGATTGAGTCAAGTTATATCTAAGGACAGACTTAAAGGTCCAATGCAGCCGTTTTCAGTACCTTACTGTGATTGTTTTCAATTAAAATGGTAAAAAATTATTAACCCCCGCTCCTTCTGCTGCCTAACCAGCTCCTCTTGCCGTGCCTCTACACCTTCCTTCTCCCTTCTAGCCTCCTGTAGCGCCTCCCTCTGACCGAATACCTCCTGCTCCCACCAATAGCCCCCGTAATCTGGTGGCCTCCTCTCCTAACCAGCAGATCCGCCCTATCGCGGCCTCCTGCTGCCTCGTCGTCCACACCGTGTGTCCCCCCCAAAAAAATTATTGGGGTTGCCTCTCCACCCTGATCCCTTTCAGGGCCTCCATCTTCCTTGCCAGATCCTCTCTTATCTCCTGCCAAGTCCATCCTCTCTGCTCCTCCTCGGCACACTGCTTGGTCCAGGTCTGGTGGGATCTTCTGTCACGTTCGTTGATTGACGGGACAGACCAAGGCGCAGCGTGATATGCATAAATGTTTATTATAACAAATAAACAACGACAAAACAATAAACCAACGACACGTGAAGTCCTACGGTAACAAACCTCACACGGAACAAGATCCCACAACCCACTAGTGCCAATAGGCTGCCTAAGTATGATCCCCAATCAGAGACAACGAGCTACAGCTGCCTCTGATTGGGAACCACACCGGCCAACATAGATCTACACATAATAGAACTCCAACCTAGAATATATACAACAAAGAATATTCACACCCTGACTCAACATTTAAGCGTCCCCTGAGTCAGGGCGTGACAATCCATCAAAACAGGCTGAAATTTCAGGCAGTCTTTCCAACAGCTCTTACACTAAAAGGGCATTATCATAATTTTGACAATTTCACAGTATTATTCCAACCTCATAGTGTGGAAATATTTGTAAAATACAGGATAATCAAGTTTATGACTGCACTGAGCCTTTAATATCTGACTTAAACAAAAATTCCACCCAAAAAACGACCTTTTGGTATTTGTTTCATTAGTCCATCGTTGATAAAATGCATCATACCAGCTGTATTTCTGTATTTTGAAAGTTATATATTTTGAAAACTTGATTGCTGACATGCAAAACATTTTGGTATCAACAATGGACTAATGAAAGAAATACCAAAATATAGTTTTTGTGTGGATTTTTTAAAGGTGTGACTTCTTCATGTCCAGGATTGGGGGGGGGGGGGGGGGGGGATGGGGTGGGGTGGGGGGGGTGGATCTTAGGATAGTAGCAGCTCTAGCAGTGCTTGAGTTGATACAGTGACCTGTATGTCTCTGAAAGGAAGAGATATTGGGATGAATGGATGGCATCACTTCTTCTTCTCTTAATTGAAGAGGAAAGGACTGATTATAGGTCATACCTAAGTGTGTTAGGCCTTCTGGTAGGAAGCTGTACTCCAGTAGTAGGTTGCTACAGTTACCTGTCTGCAGGGCTGATCCTCTGCTATGGTGCGACGAGTCACAGTTAGACAGCTAGTGATTATGGGGCAGGATATGTTGGAGCCAATATACCATTAACCTAAGGTCGACGTCCGCGCCCCCGCGGAAATATAATTAGCCTAATAACAAAATATGTCAGTTTAAGCTAGAGATATCAAGTTTTCTTGTATTGGATGCATCTCAATCCACCGCATCCGCCTGTGTAACACTTCTGCATTTGTGGTGAAATGTGATAGAGCTAGAGCAGTGTTTGTCAGACCATGAGACATCCCGAAAATCGGTCTTCTCACAAAATCTTCAGTAGCGTCCGAATGGTTTGGCCTACAAAACTATTATGACCCCTGGCAACACCCTATTCCTAACCCTGACTCTAGCGTTGCCCCTGGCAACATTTCAGGGTATCTCCTTCTCCTTTCTCTCCTTTCCTTCCCCCTTGTTCCCTTGTTCCCTTGTTCCCTCTCTCTCTCTCTCTCCCTCTCTCCTGCAAACTCTCGCTAGTATTACGTTTTTAACTGTGAGCGAGAGTTGCGCCTTTTCCTTGCAACTAAAAGTCAGAAAGATGAGACAGACTCTCATGAACACGATGGTGTCATCCGTTTTGCTCTACGACTCCCACGAGCGTCTTGGGATTCTGTCTGTAGAGTCCGAACAGTTTGGGCTACACACTAATATGACCCCTCCGTGGAAAGGTGAGACTCTCACGAACACGTACATGTCAGTTGTCTGAAGGTCCCCCAGTACCAGTTGAAAAAATTAATGGAAGTACTGTATATACAGTATGGACACTGTTTAGTAGTGAATCTGTTATTCTATGTGTTTGTATGGGCTAATAGCAGTAAGACCAAAAATATTTGTTCATCAAATATTTTTTATTATTTTTATACTTCAAGGGGTCTTAAAATTCTAAATCAAATAGCTAAATGAGCCTTGGTATGACCTTCTTAAAACAATTCCATATAGTGTAGTAGAACCCCCCTCCCCCCGGATTTAGACAGGGTTTAGACTCTAGGGGGATAGATTATACATCTGAGTGGATTACAGTGATGTGTCAGTGAGCATGTCAACTAAACCTGGATCTCACTAAGGAGTATCCCCCAGCAGTTTTACAGACATTCCTCATCCTAGCTAAAACTATCTAAATCTGCCATGTTACATGGCTATAGCTTCTGACCTAAAATGTCCTGGATGCAATAGTGTAGTGTAAATCTTCACAGTATATCTGCCATTTTACATTGCTATATCGGAGCATCCCCCCTGCAGACATACAGATATACAGTTGAAGTCGGAAGTTTACATACACTTAGGTTGGAGTCATTAAAACTTGTTTTTCAACCCCTCCACAAATTTCTTTTTAACAAACTATAGTTTTGGCAAGTCGGTTAGAACATCTACTTTGTGCATGACACAAGTAATTTTTCCAACAATTGTTTACAGACAGATTATTTCACTTATAATTCACTGTATCACAATTCCAGTAGGTCAGAATTTTACATACACTAAGTTGACTGTGCCTTTAAACAGCTTGGAAAATTCCAGAAAATTATGTCATGGCTTTAGAAGCTTCTGACAGGCTAATTGACATCATTTGAGTCAATTGGAGGTGTACCTGTGGATGTATTTCAAGGATTACCTTCAAACTCAGTGCCTCTTTGCTTGACATCATGGGAAAATCAAAAGAAATCAGCCAAGACCTAAGAAAAATAATTGTAGACCTCCACAAGTCTGGTTCATCCTTGGGAGCAATTTCCAAATGCATGAAGGTACCACGTTCATCTGTACAAACAACAGTACGCAAGTACAAACACCATGGGACCACGCAGCCGTCATACCGCTCATGAAGGAGACGCGTTCTGTCTCCTAGAGATGAACGTACTTTGGTGCGAAAAGTGCAAATCAATCCCAGAACAACAGCAAAGGACCTTGTGAAAATGCTGGAGGAAACAGGTACAAAAGTATCTATATCCACAATAAAACAAGTCCTATATCAACATAACCTGAAAGGCCGCTCAGCAAGGAAGAAGCCACTGCTCCAAAACCGTCATAAAAAAGCCAGACTACGGTTTGCAACTGCACATGGGGACAAAGATCATACTTTTTGGAGAAATGTCCTCTGGTCTGATGAAACAAAAATAGAACTGTTTGGCCATAATGACCATTGTTATGTTTGGAAGAAAAGGGGGGGCTTGCAAGCCGAAGAACACCATCCCAACCGTGAAGCACGGGGGTGGCAGCATCATGCTGTGGGGGTGCTTTGCTGCAGGATGGACTGGTGCACATCACAAAATAGATGGCATCATGAGGAAGGAAAATTATGTGGATATATTGAAGCAACATCTCAAGAAATCAATCAGGAAGTTAAAGCTTGGTCGCAAATGGGTCTTCCAAATGGACAACCCCAAGCATACTTCCAAAGTTGTGGAAAAATGGCTTAAGGACAACAAAGTCAAGGTATTGGAGTGGCCATCACAAAGCCCTGACCTCAATCCTATAGAAAATGTGTGGGCAGAACTGAAAAAGTGTGTGCGAGCAAGGAGGCCTACAAACCTGACTCAGTTACACCAGCTCTGTCAGGAGGAATGGGCCAAAATTCACCCAACTTATTGTGGGAAGCTTTTGGAAGGCTACCCGAAACGTTTGACCCAAGTTAAACAATTTAAAGGCAATGCTACCAAATACTACTTGAGTGTATGTAAACTTCTGACCCACTGGGAATGTGATTAAATAAATACTTTTTTTTACTAGGATTAAATGTCAGTAATTGTGAAAAACTGACATTTAATTTAATTACATTTAAAACTGTATTTGGCTAAGGCGTATGTAATCTTCCGACTTCAACTGTACCTCATCCTAGCTAAAGCTGTGAACATGCATGGCTATAGCTAACTAAACTGTCCTGGGTAGGATACTGAAGTTTAGTGCACATCCTCAACTGTAGTACTCTATAGTATTAATACTATTACTATTAGTACAACACACTCCTGTACTGTATAGTAGTATTACTAGTAATATTAATACAACACAACCCTGTACTGTATAGTAGTTTATTTTTTTATTTTTTTATTTTTTTATCACCTTTATTTAACCAGGTAAGCCAGTTGAGAACAAGTTCTCATTTACAACTGCGACCTGGCCAAGATAAAGCAAAGCAGTGCGATAAAAACAACAACACAGAGTTACATATGGGGTAAAACAAAACATAAAGTCAAAAATACAAAAAGAAAATATATATACAGTGAGTGTGAATGTAGTTATGGAGGTAAGGCAATAAATAGGCCATAGTGCAAAATAGTTACAATTTCGTATTAACACTGGAATGATAGATGTGCAAAAGATGATGTGCAAATATAGATACTGGGGTGCAAATTAGCAAAATAAATAACAATATGTAGTATTACTAGCAGTATTCGTAAAACACACTTCTGTAATGTATAGTGTTATTACTAGTACTATTAGTACAACACACTCCTGTACTGTATAGTATTAGTGCTAGTACTATTAGTACAACACACTACTGCCCTGTATAATAGTGTTACTAGTACTATATATATATATATACACTGCCGTTCAAAAGTTTGGGGTCACTTAGAAATGTCCTTGTTTTTGAAAGAAAAGCAATTTCTTTGGCCATTAAAATAACATCAAATTGATCAGAAATACAGTGTAGACATTGTTAATGTTGTAAATGGCTATTGTAGCTGGAAACGGCTGATTTTTAATGGAATATCTACATAGGCGTACAGAGGCCCATTATCAGCAACCATCAGTCCTGTGTTCTAATGGCACGTTGTGTTTGCTAATCCAAGTTTATAATTTTAAAAGGCTAATTGATCATTAGAAAACCCTTTTGCAATTATGTTAGCACAGCTGAAAACTGTTGTGCTGATTAAAGAAGCAATAAAACTGGCCTTCTTGAGACTAGTTGAGTATCTGGAGCATCAGCAATTCTGGGTTTGATTACAGGCTCAAAATGGCCAGAAACAAAGAACCTTCTTCTGAAACTCGTCAGTCTATTCTTGTTCTGAGATTCCATGTCAAGAAACTGAAGATCTCGTACAACGCTGTGTACTACTCCCTTCACAGAACAGCGCAAAATGGCTCTAACCAGAATAGAAACAGAAGAGGAAGGCCCCGGTGCACAACTGAGCAAGAGGACAAATACATTAGAGTGTCTAGTTTGAGAAACAGACGCCTCACAGGTCCTCAACTGGCAGATTCATTGAATTGTACCCGCAAAACACCAGTCTCAACGTCAACAATGAAGAGACGACTCCGGGATAATGGCCTTCTAAACAGAGTTGCAAAGAGAAAGCCATATCTCAGACTGGCCAATAAAAACAAAAGATGGGCAAAAGAACACAGACACTGGACAGAGGAAGATTGGAAAAAAGTGTTATGGACAGACGAATCGAAGTTTGAGGTGTTCGGATCACAAAGAAGAACATTTGTGAGACGCATACCAAATGAAAAGATGCTGGAGGAGTGCTTGATGCCATCTGTCAAGCATGGTGGAGGCAATGTGATGGTCTGGGGGTGCTTTGGTGGTGGTAAAGTGGGAGATTTGTACAGGGTAAAAGGGATCTTGAAGAAGGAAGGCTATCACTCCATTTTGTAACACCATGCCATACCCTGTGGACGCCACTTGATTGGAGCCAATTTCCTCCTACAACAGGACAATGACCCAAAGCACAGCTCCAAACTATGCAATAACTATGTAGGGAAGAAGCAGTCAGCTGGTATTCTGTCTATAATGGAGTGGCCAGCACAGTCACCGGATCTCAACCCTATTGAGCTGTTGTGGGAGCAGCTTGACCGTATGGTACGTAAGAAGTGCCCATCAAGCCAATCCAACTTGTGGGAGGTGCTTCAGGAAGCCTGGGGTGAAATCTCTTCAGGTTACCTCCACAAATTGACAACTAGAATGTTAAAGGTCTGCAAGGCTATAATTGCTGCAAATGGAGGATTCTTTGACGAAAGCAAAGTTTGAAGGACACAATCATTATTTATATTAAAAATATTTATTTCTAACCTTGTCAATGACTACATTTCCTATGCATTTTGCTATATTTCCTATTCAAACTCATTTCATGTATGTTTTCATGGAAAACAAGCACATTTCTAAGTGACCCCAAACTTTTGAACTTTAGTGTACGTATTCAGACCCTTTGCTATGAGACTCGAAATTGAGCTCAGGTGCATCCTGATTGCATTGATCATCATTGAGATGTTTCTACAAGTTAATTAGAGTCCCCCAGTGGTAAATTAAATTGATTGGACATGATTTGGAAAGACACACACCTACAATGGCTTGCGAAAGTATTCACCCCCCTTGGCATTTTTCCTATTGTGTTGCCTATCAACCTGGATTTAAGATGGATTTTGGGGGGGGGGGGGGGGGTTGTATCATTTGATTTACACAACAAAATATTTTTTATTGTGAAACGAACAAGAAATAACACAAAAAAACAGAAAACTTGAGCGTGCACAACTATTCAACCCCCAAAGTCAATACTTTGTAGAGCCACCTTTTGCAGCAATTACAGCTGCAAGTCTCTTGGGGTATGTCTCTATAAGCTCGGCACATCTAGCCACTGGGATTGTTGCCCATTCTTCAAGGCAAAACTGCTCCAGCTCCTTCAAGTTGGATGGGTTCCGCTGGTGTACAGCAATCTTTAATTCATACCACAGATTCTCAATTGGATTGAGGTCTAGGCCTTGACTAGGCCATTCCAAGACATTTAAATATTTCCCCCTAAACCACTCAAGTGTTGCTTTAGCAGTATGCTTACGGTCCTGCTGGAAGGTGAACCTCCGTCCCAGTCTCAAATCTCTGGAAGACTGAAACAGGTTGGGTTTGCACCAGATATAGTGTTTTCCTTGACGGCCAAAAAGCTCAATTTTAGTCTCATCTGACCAGAGTACCTTCTTCCATATGTTTGGGGAGTCTCCCAAATGCCTTTTGGCAAACACCAAACGTGTTTGCTTATTTTTTTCTTTAAGCAATGGCTTTTTTCTGACCACTCTTCTGTAAATCCCAGCTCTGTGGTGTGTACGGCTTAAAGTGGTCCTATGGTTGTAAATTACAGGTTGTAATGCAACAAAATAGGAAAAACGCCAAAGAGGATGAATACTTTTGCAAGGCACTGTATCTATATAAGGTTGACCGTGCACATCAGAGCAAAATCTCTGACAGAGCTCCAGAGTTCCTCTGTGGAGATGGGAGAACCTTCCAGAAGGACAACCATCTCTGCAGCACTCCACCAATCAGGCCTTTATGGTAGAGTGGCCAGACGGAAGCCACTCCTCAGGAAAAAGCACTAAAGGCACCTAAAGGACTCTCAGACCATGAGAAACAAGATGCTCTGGTCTGATGAAACCAAGATTGAACTCTTTGACCTGAATGCCAAGCGTCACATCTGGAGGAAACCTGGCACCATCCCTAAGGTGAAGCATGGTGGTGGCAGCATCATGCTGTGGGGATGTTTTTCAGAGGCAGGGACTGGGAGACTAGTCAGGATCCAGGGAAAGATGAACAGAGGAAAGTACAGAGAAATCCTTGAGGAAAACCTGCTCCAGAGCGCTCAGGGCCTCAGACTGCGGTGAAGGTTCACCTTCCAACAGGACAATGACTCTAAGCACACAGCCAAGACAACGCAGGAGTGGCTTCGGGACAAGTCTCTGAATGTCCTTGAGTGGCCCAGCCAGAGCCCGGACTTGAACACGATTGAACATCTCTGGAGAGACCTGAAAATAGCTGTGCAGTGACGCTCTCCATCCAAACTGACAGAGCTTGAGAGGATCTGCAGAGAAGAATGGGAGAAACTTCCCAAATGCAGTTGTGCCAAGCTTGTAGCGTCATACCCTTGAAAACTCGAGGCTGTAATTGCTGCCAAAGGTGCTTCAAAAAAGTACTGAATAAAGGGTCTGAATACTTTTGTAAATGTGATATTTCCGTTTTTTATTTCTAATACACTACCAGTCAAAAGTTGGACACACCTACTCATTCAAGGGTTTTTCTTTATTTTTACTATTTTTTACACTGTAGAATAATAGTGAAGACATCAAAACTAAGAAATAACACATGAACTCATGTAGTAACCCAAAAAGTGTTAAACAAATCAAAACACATTTTATATTTGAGATTCTTCAAATAGCCACCCTTTGCCTTGATGACAGCTTTGCACACTCTTGGCATTCTCTCAACCAGCTTCACCTGGAATGCTTTTCCAACAGTCTTGAAGGAGTTCCCACATATGCCGAGCACTTGTTGCCTGCTTTTCCTTCACTCTGCGGTCTGACTCATCCCAAACAATCTCAATTGGGTTGAGGATGGGGGATTGTGGAGGCCAGGTCATCTGATGCAGCACTCCATCAGTCTCCTTCTTGGTAAAATAGACCTTACACAGCCTGGAGGTGGGTTGGGACATTGTCCTGTTGAAAAACAAATGATAGTCCCACTAAGGCCAAACCAGATGGGATGGCGTATCACTGCAGAATGCTGTGGAAGACATGCTGGTTAAGTGTGCCTTGAATTCTAAATAAATCACAGACAGTGTCACCAGCAAAGCACCCCCGCACCGCAGCCAGGCCTTCACTACAGTCTAAGTACTCCTGTTCGCTCCATTACTTCACAACAAGGAGAACAAGAACAGGCCTCACCCTCACCTGAAGTAACCCCTCACCTTCCCCTCTCCTCGCTCTCCATGGGAGAATCTCAATTGCGTACTCCTCTGCTCTCTCCTTGCCTCCTATTGGTGGAGAAGGTCAGAGGGGAGGGACCTCATCTAATGGGTTTGGAGAAGGAGACGAGGAGAGAGGAGAGAGTAGAGAGTAGAGAGTAGAGAGCAGAGAGGAGAGAGGAGAGAGGAGAGAGGAGAGAGGTGTATGTTACTCCTTCAGCACTCACCTTCCTCCTTCCTTATCTCCCTGCTCCCATTCCCTACTCTCCATTTCTCGTCCTCACTTACCTGCACCTTCTCCTATCCCATTCCCCATCCCTCACCCTGTTCCCTACTCTCACTACTCCCCCCCTTCTCTCCCGCCTTCCCCCTCAACCCCTATGTTCTCACCCCAGTGCAAATTGCCAAACAAATGAACCCCTCGCCAGGGACACATTAGGATAAATTATCTTTAAAGAAGACCATTTATTTAAATCTCAACTGACAGGGTGGAATCTCTGATTCCATTTCGCTCCTCCTTGAGAGAAGCAGAGGATGAGGGGGGGAGGGGGGGAGGGGGGAGGGCATGGGGAGCATCAACTATTTCAAATCCATTTAGATTAGTGGTCCCATAGCACCAGCGCTCATATTACTGAGAGAGAGAGAGAGACAGAGAGACAGAGAGCTGGGGTCTCTTTAGGTGGACATCTATAGAGGAATAGTGAGAATAAAATCCTACAATAACCTCTCCTCTTATTCAGAGCAGAGACATTTCACCCAAGCTGTCACTTCCAGGAAATAGACCATCAGAGATACTAGATCCCATTTTCCAAACCTCATTTTACCTCATTTTATTCTAACTACCTCTCTTATTGCCTCTCTTTCATACACTGACACCTCTGCAATTTAGTGCCGTGCCATTACATTCTGCTCAATCAGATGTACACTGAATGGACAAAACATTAGGAACACCTGCTCTTTCCATGACATAGACTGACCAGGTGAATCCAGGTGAAAGCTATGAACCCTTATTGATGTCACTTGTTAAATCCACATCAATCAGTGTAGATGAAGGGGAGGAGATAGGTTAAATAAGGATGTTTAAGCCTTGAGACAATTGAGACATGGATTGTGTATGTGTGCCATTCAGAGGGTGAATGGGCAAGACAACATATTTAAGTGCCTTTGAACGGTGTATGGTAGTAGGTGCCAGGCGCACCGGTTTGTGTAAAAAAATGCAACACTTCTGGGTTTTTCACGCTCAACAGTTTCCTGTGTGTATCAAGAATGGTCCACCACCCAAAGGACATCCAGCCATCTTGACACAACCGTGGGAAGCATTGGAGTCAACATGGGTCAGCATCCCTGTGGAACGGTTTCGACACCTTGTAGAGTCCATGTCCGGACAAATTGAGTCTGTTATGAGGGCAAAAGGGGGTGCAACTCCTTATTAGGAAAGTGTTCTTAATGTTTTGAACACTATATATCATGGTGAATAAGAGTCAAATTATATCTGCTCATCTCTTGTTTTTCAGGTATATTGGGAGATCTCCTATCTCTCCCGCTGAAACCCAACCACCCATCAAGGCCCCGACAGCCTTACTGAGGGGAAATGACTAGTGACTAAATGACTGAAACCCAACCACCCATCATGGCCCCGACAGCCTTACTGAGGGGAAATGACTAGTTTCTAAATGACTGAAACCCAACCACACATCATGGCCCCGACAGCCTTACTGAGGGGAAATGACTAGTGACTAAATGACTGAAAACCAACCACCCATCAAGGCCCCGACAGCCTTACTGAGGGGAAATGACTAGTGACTAAATGACTGAAACCCAACCGCCCATCAAGGCCCCAACAGCCTTACTGAGGGGAAATGACTAGTGACTAAATGACTGAAACATTACACATGGTCGTAGGGTTATAAAACATGAATAAAACAGCAGGGGGTTTCATTATGGCCAGGAAATGACATGCTATTCCCTACTTAGTGCACTACTTATTGCCAGGGCCCATTGGGCTATGGTCAAAAGTAGTGCACTATAGAGGTAATAACATGTCATTTGGGACGCACACTAAGAGTCGCACTCAGAGATGAAATGAAGAGAGGGAGGTTATTCTAGAAGCATCAGTTCACTCCTTTAAACGTTTCCCCGATTTCAGTTCATAGTACCTTTCTCTCGATCACAATATCTTTCTCTCTCTCTCTCTCTCTCTCTCTCTCTCTCTCTCTCTCTCTCTCTCTCTCTCTCTCTCTCTCTCTCTCCTTTCTCCCCTCTCTCTCTATCACTCTCTCTTTCTATCTCTCTCGCTCCCCCTTCTACCTCTCTCTCTTCCCTGCTGTGGCAACATGAAGCTAGGCTCTCAACACTTTAAGGTTGTTTTTTCTCCATCTAATTTTACCCTTGGGTACGCTCGAGTAGATTTCATAAGAACGCCCATCATTTTAAACACTTGTTTCAGGCATAATTTCTCCCTGGGTTTATGGGTGCCTTCGCTCTGCCACGGTGATGGACTGTTAATGAAAAGACAGGCAAATGCGGAGAGGAGAGGAGAGGGAAGCATTCTGGGACTGGGACAGTGGTGAAGATATATGGGATGGCACTACTTCCACATGAGATTCATTATTAGAGATACTGCAATCAAAACAGATTTTTTAAGTTCCTTTATGCTATTTTATTTATTGAGGACAAACGAAAAGACAAACGCCCAGTAACTCTCCAGAAGGGGGGTTGGCAATCCCTGCCTCCTTGAAAGACGGCAGAGAGCTAGAGACCTGAGCACCAAACAAAACCCATAAAATGGTGGACCTACAGTACATCTACTGAATGAGTAGGGCAAACCGATGACTATGCTCTAATAATCTTCCATGTACATTTAGGGTTCATTTTAATTATATTAAATCTTACTACATCTACTGCATGAGTGACGCTAACTGGTGAGTCATGTGTTTCATAGGTTGTTCTATGGGTTGTCTGTTTAATAGGTTGTTCTATCAGTCGTGTCTTTCATAGGTTGTTCTATGGGTCATGTCTTTCATAGATTATTCCATGGGTCGTGTTTTGTATAGGTTATTCCATGGGTCGTGTCTTTCATAGGTTGGTCTATGTGTTGTGTGTTTCATAGGTTCTTCCATGGGTTGTGTGTTTCATAGGTTCTTCCATGGGTTGTGGGTTTCATAGGTTCTTCCATGGGTCGTGTGTTGTATAGGTTCTTCCATGGGTCGTGTTTTTCATAGGTTGTTCTATGGGTTGTGTATTTCATACTCCCTCCCCTAAACCAGTCTACTAGGTAGTGATACTTACTGTACAGTACTCACTCCCCCCAGACTAGTCTACTAAGTAGTGATACTTACTGTACAGTACTCACTCCCCCCAGACTAGTCTACTAAGTAGTGATACTTACTGTACAGTACTCACTCCCCCCAGACTAGTCTACTAAGTAGTGATACTTACTGTACAGTACTCACTCCCCCCAGACTAGTCTACTAAGTAGTGATACTTACTGTACAGTACTCACTCCCCCCAGACTAGTCTACTAAGTAGTGATACTTACTGTACAGTACTCACTCCCCCCAGACTAGTCTACTAAGTAGTGATACTTACTGTACAGTACTCCCTCCCCCCAGACTAGTCTACTAAGTAGTGATACTTACTGTACAGTACTCCCTCCCCCCAGACTAGTCTACTAAGTAGTGATACTTACTGTACAGTACTCACTCCCCCCAGACTAGTCTACTAAGTAGTGATACTTACTGTACAGTACTCCCTCCCCCCAGACTAGTCTACTAAGTAGTGATACTTACTGTACAGTACTCACTCCCCCCAGACTAGTCTACTAAGTAGTGATACTTACTGTACAGTACTCCCTCCCTCCAGACTAGTCTACTTATTCAAGATAAATCAATTATTCGTTCATAATAACTACAGTTAGGCTACAGCTTTTATCTATAAATAATTTTAGTTTAAGTCCTTTCCTTCACCCTCTGCTCCATCTATAACTTCATCAAACATGTACAAATCTGACAAAAGCATAATAAGAAAAATCTAGCAAAGTAGATGAAACATGAATCATTGTCATAGCATAGTGAGTTAGCTACAGGGTACAGTTCATTTGATGTTCATGTCAACAACGTTCACATTATCTTACTAATTGGTCTCCGTTAGCATGCATGATGTGCTAATTGGTCCCAATTAGCATGCATTATGTGTTAATTGGTCACCATTCACATGCATAATTTGCTAATTGGTCCCTATTAGCATACATTATGTGCTAATTTGTCTGCATTATGTGTTAATTTGTCTCAATTTGCATGCATTCTGTGCTAATTGGTCACCATTAGCATGCATAATGTTTTAATTGGTCACAATTAGCATGCTTTATGTGTTAATTGGTACTATGATCATACAGTATATGCTAATTGGTCACCATTAGCATGCATTATGTGCTAATTGGTCCCCATTAGCATGCATTATGTGCTAATTGGTCCCCATTAGCATGCATTATTTGCTAATTGGTCACCATTAGCATGTATTATGTGCTAATTGTACTGTACTGTACAACCAATGCTTGGGGTAAGAGGACAGGAGAAGAGCTTTCATGTGATTAGTATAGAGAGTAGAAGATGAAACTGATAGATTCAAGACATGCAGCGGGCAAAAGGAAAAGTCATTTATTTCTATTATCTTTATAAATGGATCATGAAGAAACCCATCAGGAGGGTGGGAGACTGGGCATGCTGGGTGTTATTCTGACCTGAGATCTGCATCTTATTTGGAATTTTCTCAAAGTCTGCCATTGACATCAATGAATGATTTAAAGCGAAAATCCAAGTTCTGCACGCTTGATCTTCACTCTGAATCAGGCCTGGTGAGGACAGCAGGGTTGTCACATAAGCCAGTCGTATGACCCACTCCTGGAGTGTCTCATGTGGTCTCCCTTACCGCTGTCACCGCCACTGTCTCCGCGGGCAACAGTTGACAAGACGATGGGTGAGGTCAGAGAGAGGTTGCTTGACTGGCCCCATACGAACACTTCACTCTCTCGCTCTTTCTACCTCTTTCCTTCCTCCTCCTCTTCCTCCTCTCTCTCTGTCTCGCTCTCTCCCTTCTCCCTCTCTCTATCTCTCTTCCCTCCTCCGCCAGCCACCACGTTATCTTCACTGTCAAATCTTTAACCCTGAACCGAAGAATAGAGAGAAAATGTTAAAAAGTAACCCACTAGAAATGCTCCCCTCTCCTTTCACAATGTTAGCTAGAGGAGGAAGAGGAGGGGAGAGTCGTCAGAGTGTCAGCCGGTGGCTTGTGTCAGCCGGTGGCTTTCTTCACACCTGTCTTCAAGGATAAGTGGGCTTGTCACGGGCAAATCTAATCTGTCGTTAGGCTCAGTCACACTCAATCCCCTAGCGGCGCTAACTCTCATCTACTCCTGTCCTTGACTGTCTGCTAGCATTGTTAGCTGCTCACCTGCACTACTGCATCTCTCTACTCCTGTCCTTGACTGTCTGCTAGCATTGTTAGCTGCTCACCTGCACTACTGCATCTCTCTACTCCTGTCCTTGACTGTCTGCTAGCATTGTTAGCTGCTCACCTGCACTACTGCATCTCTCTACTCCTGTCCTTGACTGTCTGCTAGCATTGTTAGCTGCTCACCTGCACTACTGCATCTCTCTACTCCTGTCCTTGCATCTGTGACTGTGACCCAAAGCACCCTATTTCCTATATAGTGCCTATATTTATTCATGTATTTATTTATTTAACCTTTATATAGTCCCTACGGGCCCTGGTCAAATGCAGTGCACTATATACGTAAGTAACATGGTCCACTTGGGAAACAACCTATGTCTGTTAGCATTGTTAGCCCCCCTGCTCTAGTGGTCCCCTCAGCACAGGAGGTTGGTGGTACCTTAATTGGGGAGGACGGTCTCATGGTAATGAATGGAGCAGAATTAGGGGAATGGTATCAAATACATCAAACACATGGTTTCCTGGCCTCCCGAGTGGGACAGGGGTCTGAGGCACTAAATCGCAGTGCTTGAGGCGTCAATACAGACCCGGGTTCGATCCCAGGCTGTGTCACAACCGGGACACCCATGAGGCGGTGCACAATTGGCCCAGTGTCGTCCAGGTTAGGGGAGGGTTTGGCCGGCCGGGATTTCCTTTTCCCATCGCGTTCTAGCGACTCCTTGTGGCGGGCCAGGCGCCTTCAAGCTGACTTCTGTCGCCAGCTGGACGGTGTTTCCTCCGACACATTGGTGCGGCTTGCTTCCGGGTTAAACGAGCAGTGCGGCTTGGCAGGGTCGTGTTTCGGAGGACGCATATCTCTCAACCTTCGCCTCTCCCGTGTCTGTAGGGAAGTTGCAGCGATGGGACAAGACTGTAACTACCAACTGGATATCATGAAGAAATATATAATTATATCACTCCCCTCAGTATAACCTCCCCTCAGTATGAACTCCCCTCAGTATAACCTCCCCTCAGTATAACATCCCCTCAGTATAACCTCCCCTCAGAATAACATCCCCTCAGTATAACCTCTCCTCAGTATAACCTCTCCTCAGTATATTCTCCCCTCAGTATAACCTCCCCTCAGTATAACATCCCCTCAGCATAACCTCTCCTCAGTATAATTTTGAGAATGACACAAGTATTGGTCTTCACAAAGTTTGCTGCTTCAGTGTTATGAGATATTTTTGTCAGATGTTACTATGGTATACTGAAGTATAATTACAAGCATTCCATAAGTGTCAACAGCTTTTATTGATAATTACATTACGTTTATGCAAAGAGTCAATATTTGCAGTGTTGACTCTTCTTTTTCAAGACCTCTGCAATCCACCCTGGCATGCTGTCAATTAACTTCTGGGCCACATCCTGACTGATGGCAGCCCATTCTTGCATAATCAATGCTTGGAGTTTGTCAGAATGTGTGGGTTTTTGTTTGTCCACCCGCCTCTTGAGGATCGACCACAAGTTCTCAATGGGATTAAGGTCTGGGGAGTTTCCTGGCCATGGACCCAAAATGTTGATGTTTTGTTCCCCGAGCCATTTAGTTATCACTTTTGCCTTATGGCAAGGTGCTCCATCATGCTGTAAAAGGCATTGGTCGTCACCAAACTGTTCTTGGATGGTTGGGAGAAGTTGCTCTCGCAGGATGTGTAGGTACCATTCTTTATTCATGGCTGTGTTCTTAGGTAAAATTGTGAGTGAGCCCACTCCCTTGGATGAGAAGCAACCCTACACATGAATGGTCTCAGGATGCTTTACTGTTGGCATGACACAGGACTGATGGTAGCGCTCACCTTGTCTTCTCCGGACAAGGTGTTTTCCGGATGCCCCAAACAATCAGAAAGGGGATTCATCAGAGAAAATGACCCCAGTCCTCAGCAGTCCAATCCCTGTACCTTTTGCAAAATATCAGTCTGTCCCTGATGTTTTTCCTGGAGAGAAGTGGCTTCATTTCTGCCCTTCTTGACACCAGGCCATCCTCCAAAAGTCTTCGCCTCACTGTGCTTGCAGATGCACTCACACCTGCCTGCTGACGTTCCTGAGCAAGCTCTGCACTGGTGGTGCCTCGATCCCGCAGCTGAATCAACTTTAGGAGACGGTCCTGGTGCTTGCTGGACTGTCTTGGGCGCCCTGACGCCTTCTTCACAACAATTGAACCTCTCTCCTTGAAGTTCTTGATGATCTGATAAATGGTTGATTTAGGTGCAATCTTACTAGCAGCAATATCCTTGCCTGTGAAGCACTTTTTGTGCAAAGCAATGATGACGGCACGTGTTTCCTTGCAGGTAACCATGGTTAACAGAGGAAGAACAATGATTTCAAGCACCACCCTCCTTTTAAAGTTATTCTAACTCAATCAGCATGACAGAGTGATCTCCAGCCTTGTCCTCGTCAACACTCTCACCTGTGTTAACGAGAGAATCACTGACATGATGGCAGATGATACTTTTGTGACAGGGCTGAAATGCAGTGGAAATGTTTTTTGGGGATTAAGTTCATTTTCATCGCGAAGAGGGACTTTGCAATTAATTGCAATTCATCTGATCACTCTTCATGACATTCTGGATTATATGCAAATTGCCATCATCAAAACTGAGGCAGCAGACTTTGTGAAAATTAGTATTTGTGTCATTCTCAAAACTTTTGACCACGACTGTACAATAACAGAGACTTGAGCGAACAGCGGTGATTTAATCGGGAAATGAACAGAAAATGATGGCCGATGTTCTGGTCAGAGGTTATAGGACACCCAGCCGCTGCTTTGAACCGTTCGTTGTCCTCACAGTGATCTCTTAGATCTGACCCAGTCAGTCTTCTTGATGAGCTGTAATCTGCCATCACACTGTGTACTGGAACGTAGGAAGAGGAATAGAGGAGGAAGAGAAGAGATGAGAGTGTGAAAAGTACTTTATCGTTACATTTTAGTCATTTAGCAGACGCTCTTATCCAGAGTGACTTAAAGAATTGCATTCACCTTAAGATAGCTAGATTGGACAACAACATATCACAGTCATAGTAAGTTCATTTTTCCTCAATAAAGTTGCTATCAACAGTCAGCAAGTAAGGGGGAAAAAATTGAGTGCGAGTGTTAGTTCACAAAAGGTATGGGCTGTGAGATTATTTAAGCTACTCTTTGAAGAGATAGGATTTCAGATGTTTTTGGAAGATGTACTAGCTTCAGGGGGAAGCTGCTTCCACCATTGGGGTGCCAGGTAGGAGAAGAGCATGGACTGGGCATCGCGACACCGACATCGAGATAGAGAGAGAGAGAGAGAGAGAGAGAGAGAGAGAGAGAGAGAGAGAGAGAGAGAGAGAGAGAGAGAGAGAGAGAGAGAGAGAGAGAGAGAGAGAGAGAGAGAGAGAGAGAGAGAGAGAGAGAGAGAGAGAGAGAGAGAGAGAGAGAGAGAGAGAGAGAGAGAGAGAGAGAGAGAGAGAGAGAGAGAGAGAGAGAGAGAGAGAGAGAGAGAGAGAGAGAGAGAGAGAGAGAGAGAGAGAGAGAGAGAGAGAGAGAGAGAGAGAGAGAGAGAGAGATGAAGGGGAGAAAGAGATGACGGGGGAAGAAGAACAGAAGAGTGGAGGCTTATCAGAGTGAGATGAATTGAGATGGATTATAATTTGGAAGGCACTCGGGACACAAAGAGGGCTGTCTAATATCTAATCAGCTTCCCATTCAGCCGGTGCAAATGGCTCCCATAAGTGCAGTGTAGCTCAGTTATTAACCCACTGTTATCAAACATTTAGAGTTCATTACAGAGACCGCATTGGCCATTGCCTATTCATTTCATTAATTGAAAATGAATATACTGAAATTGATGGGGATCATTCGATTGCTAATTTGTACAGTGCCTTCAGAAAGTATTCATACTTGTGGTGCACGGGTCAGCTGTTTGTTCACCCGCACCCACCCGCAATAGCTAATAACCCATCTGGAACCGCCCGACTATATGTGAGAAAGATAAAATCTGAGGCCTGCACCCGACTCTAACCGCAAGTATAGAAATTGCGCTGTAGGCTACGGTCAGAGATGTCGGAAAGATTTTTTGACAGAGGGTGCAATTTTTGGGGGGCCTAATGTAGATGTATTTCTGCTTATAATTTCAGACATTTTGATAGGCTATGTGTTAGTAAACTTGCAGCTTCTCTTCTGTCATTATATGTTGCCTTAAAATACTAAATAAACCCTTGCTCACCAGAATGATGTCATAAATTGCTAGAATGAAATGAATGCTTCAATCTAGTTGACATCGGTAAAGTTCTCTGTCATCTCTGCTTCTTTCACGGAGCAAAGACTTTTGGGGACCTGGGAGAAAATACAATAACAATTTAAAAAACTGAAAGATTGTCTATGCAAAATGTCCAAATGGCATCAGTTTGACCGGTTGTAAGGAAATAGAAATGACCCAACATGTTTCTGATATAATTTCAGTTCGTCTTGGATACATATTTTATGTGGTTGAAATACTATCCGCTTTTATGATGCTGATAAAGATAGCGCCTCTACAGACAGTATCTAAGTGTCTTCGGAAAGTTTTCATACCCCTTGACTTATTACTTATTGGGCTCCAGAGTGGCGCAGTGGTCTAAGTCACTGCATCTCAGTGCTTGAGGCGTCACTACAGACCCCCTGGTTTGATTCCAGGCTGTATCACAACCGGCCGTGATTGGGAGTCCCATAGGGCGGCGCACAATTGGCCCAGCGTCGTCCGTGTTTGGCCAGTGTAGGCCGTCATTGTAAATAAGAATTTGTTCTTAACTGACTTGCCTAGTTAAATAAAGGTAAAACAAAATTACAAATGTTGTTGTTTTTACAGCCTGGAATGAAAATGTATTAATTATTTAAATGTTTTGCCCATCTACACGCAATACCCCATAATGACAAAGTGAAAACATGTTTTTAGACATTTTTGCAAATATATTGAAAATGAGATACAGAAATATCTAATTTACAGAAATATTCACACCCCTGAGTCAGTAATAATACTTTGTAGAAGCACCTTTGGCAGTGATTACAGCTGTGAGTCTTTCTGGGTCAGTCTCTAAGAGCTTTCCACACCTGGATTGAGCAACATTTGTCCATTATTATTATTTTTTAACTCTTCAAGCTCTGTCAAATTGGTTATTGATCATTGCTAGACAACCATTTTCAGGTCTTGCCATAGATATTCAAGTAGATTTAAGTAAAAACTGTAACTCTGCGACTGTAAGCAACTTCAGTGTACATTTGGCATTGTGTTTTAGGTTATAGTCCTGCTGAAAGGTGAATTCATCTCCCACTGTCTGGTGAAAAGCAGACTGAACCATGTTTTCCTCTAGGATTTTGCCTGTGCTTAGCTCCATTCCGCTTCTTTTTTATCCTTAACGATTACAAGCATACAAGCATCTAGGGTAGGGGAGGGAATGGCCGGCAGGGGATGTAGCTCAGTTTGTAGAGCATGGCGTTTGCAACGCCAGGGTTGTGGGTTCAATTCCCATGGGGGGTATAAAAAAAAAAAAAGAATAAAAAAAAAAGATAAAAAAAAAAGATAAAAAAATACATATTAAAAAAAATTTATGCACTAACTGTAAGTCGCTCTGGATAAGAGCGTCTGCTAAATGACTTAAATGTAAATGCAGCCACTACTATGCTTGAAAATATGTAAAGTAGTAAGTAATGTGTTGTATTGGATTTGCCCCAAACATAACACTTTGTATTCAGGACAAAAAGTGAATTGCTTTGCCACGTTGTTGGCAGTATTACTTTAGTGCCTTGTTGCAAACACGATGCATGTTTTGGAATATTTTCATTGTGAACAGGCTTCCTTCTTTTCACTCTGTCAATTAGGTTAGTATTGTGGAGTAACTACAATGTTGTTGATCCATCCTCAATTTTCTCCCATCACAGCAGTTCAACTCTGTAACTGATTTAAAGTCTCCATTGGCCTCATGGTGAAATCCCTGAGCGGTTTCCTTCCTCTCCGGCAACTGAGTTAGGAAGGACACTATTATTATTATTATTATTGGAGAAGGAAGAGGAGTAGGCGGCAATAAACTTTAGTGATTAATTAGTTATTAACAGAATATATTTACAAAGGAATACATGTAGGAGCAGTCAGCATGGTACATCAGAACGCACAACTGCAACGAGTTTCGACTACTAGAGTCTTCCTCAGCCAGGGTTGTGGACGGAAGCTGTGCAACAACGGATGATGAGTGAAAGAGTAGAAAATAGATGACATAATGGGAAGGCAAGGCAACAGTGAAGAAGGAAATGAAAGGAGAAAGATGCTACCTACTCTATGTTTGAGTAATCAGCCAAAGTATTTGCACTTTTTATAGTGGCAATGATGCCCATAACACAGACTAAAGGAAAAATGGCCGCCTGATCTGTCAACAGTGCAAAGACAAAATGGCCTTGATCTCGAGAGACTTATGTCAAGTTATGATTAAGATTAATTTTTGCCAGTTACATGTCTCTAGAAATAGAGGTGGGGAGGGGACAGGCAAATCTCCCATGACAGGTAAATAACTATATACAAAACAAATCTACGATATTATCATGTTAGTGTATAGATGCAACATGACAAATAACGCACAGGAATGTATACAAAGGAGGTGCGTAAAGGGATACTCTATCAGAGCTGCGTGCGTAAAAGACAGTATATGCACTAGTGCGTAAAATATGTTGTATAAAAAAAAAAAAAACGAGGCACATTGTGTGACGATTATCAAAAACTCAGCAGAACAAGGAAATACAGTCTAGGCTGATCAGTCTAGGAAGGATTATGTATACTAGATAAAATAATTCAGCTCTAGTTGTTTGTTTAATCCATGGGGGGTGACAGTGTCTAGGAGAAGGATCCATTTAGCCTCTTTTTGTAGTAAGAAACGGTCAAAATCACCCCCTCTCTCATTCCTCTGCATTTTCTCTATAGCCCAGATCTTTAGTTCATTGACTGTGTGTTGGTGCTGAATAAAGTGGGCTGCTAGTGGGTCGTTTTCCTCCTTGCATCTAATAGAGCTTTTGTGTTCTATGATCCATGTTCTCAGTGCTCGTGTGGTCTTTCCGATGTGTAATTTGGAGCACGGGCACTGGATAACGTAGAGCGAGTCCGTGGAACGTATTATTTGACTTGTTAAGCACATTTTTACTCCTGAACTTATTTAGGCTTGCCATAACAAAGGGGTTGAATTCTTATTGACTGAAGACATTCCAGCTTTTCATTTGTAATTAATTTGTAAAACTTTTGAAAAACGTAATTCCACTTTGACATTATGGGATATTGTGTGTAGGCCTGTGTCCAAAAATCTGTCTAGATTCAGGCTAGAACACAACAAAATGTGGAAGAAGTGAAGGGGTGTGAATACTTTCTGAAGGCACCCTCATTTGCATCATAATGACAAGGCTGTTTCGCTCTAAATGGTCTATTATCATGCATTGGTCACTTTGAATCATTATGGATGTCAAAATGTCCTCATATCCCTACTCTTCCGTATTTGCCTTTTCAAGCAATGTGTGTGAGATCTGTGAGTTTTGAGCGGTGTTTACTTGTATGAGTTATTGTGGGTGAGATCATCCATGTCATGGTTATAAGGGATTGTTGGTAAGTTGGTAGGTGCACTGGTTATGAGTTAATAATAATAATAATAATATGCCATTTAGCAGACGCTTTTATCCAAAGCGACTTACAGTCATGCGTGCATACATTTTTGTGTATGGGTGGTCCCGGGGATCGAATCATACAAACAGAAGGAAGTGACTCTGTTGTTAAGTTACACTCAGGTCAGGGGATCTGGGATCTGCTAGCACACCTTCATAGCGGCAAAATATATTGATCATACTCTATATTGATGTTCAGGCACCTGATAGAAATCCATTCCCATTCTGTTGTCATTGTGTGAATTTCAATGAAGCTGAAAAGAAACTTCCATTGTTCTACTTCTTTATGAGTCTGTTTTATGAGCCTCTCTCTCTCTCTCTCTCTCTCTCTCTCTCTCTCTCTCTCTCTCTCTCTCTCTCTCTCTCTTTCTCTTTCTCTCCCTCTCCTCAGCTAACCCAACAGGCCCGGCGGTGAAGGGCTACCCAGGTCCATCGGAGGGGGTGTTCCGTGAGTCAAGTAGTACCACAGGGATGGTGGTTGGCATCATAGCAGCAGCCGCCCTCTGTATCCTCATCCTGCTCTACGCCATGTACAAATACCGCAACCGGGATGAGGGATCTTACCATGTGGACGAGAGCCGTAACTACATCAGTAACACATCGCAGTCCAACGGGACGTTGGTGAAGGACAAACCGCCGAACGCAGCCAAGACCTCCTTTAAGAGCAAAAAGAATAAGGACAAGGAGTATTACGTGTGATCCTTACTGTCTCTGGTCTTCACCACTGGCCCGTCAAACTTTTTTGATTCGAGAAGACCAATCAGGAGATCAGAAGACCACTAAAAAGTGTATAATAATGAACAAATGAAATTCAACAAAAACCACAAAATAACATTTTGTCTTTCATTTTACCTAAGACATGGTGGGGTGGTAAAAATAAAATATAAAATCTTCCTTTAGATTCTTAAAACCAAGCAAACTGGACTATAGGAAATAGCAACAGGGCGATAGAGGTACTGTATTGGACTATACTGATTATAAGGAAGAGGGTCTGGACTGTATGGCAATCAGCAGAATAATCTACAGGAGTACCTATACATCATAAACCAACAAATAATCTAACCAATTGTTCAGTGACTTGTTCAGTTTTGTTCAGTTTATTACCAGGATATTGTTTGGCCAAACGGGAGAGGAGAGATTCAAACGGGTGAGGAGAGGGATACAATTGAGGGAGATACAATATTATTACTATAAACTCCAATGTTTAATTTACATATCCTGTGTTTGTGTTAACTGGGACCTTTTCTACGAGAAAATACTTAAAACGAAAACGCATAAATGAGGTAAATAAAGAAAACCCAACGCCAAACATGTGCAACAACGGATGATGAGTGAAAGAGTAGAAAATAGATGACATAATGGGAAGGCAAGGCAACAGTGAAGAAGGAAATGAAAGGAGAAAGATGCTACCTACTCTATGTTTGAGTAATCAGCCAAAGTATTTGCACTTTTTATAGTGGCAATGATGGCCAAAACACAGACTAAAGGAAAAATGGCCGCCTGATCTGTCAACAGTGCAAAGACAAAATGGCCTTGATCTAGAGAGACTTATGTCAAGTTATGATTAAGATTCATCTTTGCCAGTTAAGGAATGTGGATGCCTTAGTTTTCAACATCAGTGTGGAATCTAAGGCAAAGTGTTTTACAGAATTCTAGAAGGAGAAGTCAGAACATTCTGAAAGCGATCATTCTGATACTGGAACACTCCATGCACGCGAAACGTATCTTATTACAGTACATGTGTTTATATACAGTACAACCACATCTATATGTGCTTTCTGGACAGTGACAAAGTGGTGTTTTATAGCCTGTTGTATAGATGACCATGCAAGCTATATCTGCTCCTCCAACCATTTTTGGAATACAAAACAAATAAAAAAATGACAAAAATACCAAATTAAATGTTATTAAGTGTTGCTAGATATAGAAGATTTTACGATGACATTGATCAGCAATGACTTTTCTTTTCAGTTGGATTCTTTATTCCCCCGTTATACATGTCTGTTTAGTTTTTATACAAATGCCAACCTGATGGATATATTGACCCGGCCCAGTAGTAGCCTGACTGTCCTCAAACTGTACAAGGTAATGATGCTAGTGGACAGCAGAGACATGTCATGATGATGACATTCCGGATGAGGTAATGTCTCCAGGGTATCACTGCCTTTCTCCCAATTCATGGGGCAGTAACAGTAACGGACGGCTTACCTCCCGGTACCTGCCACCCAAACTAAACCTAGCCACGTTCGAATGAAGACGTATACTACTGATGATAATGATGATGTTGCTGTATGTGTTTCCAAGTGGACTTATAATATGATTGTTTAGTGTATGCTTGGGCTGATGCAAACAACCTGAAGAGGAAATAGGAGGAGACCATTTGAACTATATGTGTGTGTTCGTCATCCTACTGTCACTCGTCTTCTGCTGTCCTGACGACCCGATGGACTTGGAATGAGTACAACTTTGACCTAGAAATATTGAGGATTATTATTCATTCTTTGATTGTTCATTTCTTTTATAATTTCTACACGTGCTATTTTTTTCTACAGTATTTTATGTTCAAATTGTGACCATTTCTTTATTATTGACCTCAAAGTAACATTTATTATGAAAAAATAGTTTTGAAAAATTTAATGAATAAATGAAATAAAACGTTACCTAAGTGAACTTCAGTCTGTGAGGAAATGCATTAAAATAATATGTAAGCACTATGGTAAGATCATTGGTAGGTGGGAAACGGGAACTGTTCATTACTAAATGGTTCATTGTTAAACCTTTCTGTTGATTTGCCTTTGTTATCAGTATCTTAAGTCCATTATCTTTATTTCCTAGAAAGTCTCTGTACATGCTATCCTAATTATAACCTCTTAAATTATACCTTACTTTATTAATCCATGCATTCAATAATAAACGAACAGAACAATATAATTCCTACAGTTTCAACATGTTAACCAAGAATATTAAACCAGTTGAACAGCCTACACCCAGCTGGTTATGATAGCAACATGTTAACCAAGAATATTAAACCAGTTGAACAGCCTAAACCCAGCTGGTTATGACAGCAACATGTTAACCAAGAATATTAAACCAGTTGAACAGCCTAAACCCAGCTGGTTATGACAGCAACATGTTAACCAAGAAAATTAAACCAGTTGAACAGCCTACACCCAGCTGGTTATGACAGCAACATGTTAACCAAGAATATTAAACCAGTTGAACAGCCTACACCCAGCTGGTTATGATAGCAACATGTTAACCAAGAATATTAAACCAGTTGAACAGCCTAAACCCAGCTGGTTATGACAGCAACATGTTAACCAAGAATATTAAACCAGTTGAACAGCCTAAACCCAGCTGGTTATGACAGCAACATGTTAACCAAGAAAATTAAACCAGTTGAACAGCCTACACCCAGCTGGTTATGACAGCAACATGTTAACCAAGAATATTAAACCAGTTGAACAGCCTACACCCAGCTGGTTATGATAGCAACATGTTAACCAAGAATATTAAACCAGTTGAACAGCCTAAACCCAGCTGGTTATGACAGCAACATGTTAACCAAGAATATTAAACCAGTTGAACAGCCTAAACCCAGCTGGTTATGACAGCAACATGTTAACCAAGAAAATTAAACCAGTTGAACAGCCTACACCCAGCTGGTTATGACAGCAACATGTTAACCAAGAATATTAAACCAGTTGAACAGCCTACACCCAGCTGGTTATGACAGCAACTTGTTGTTCACTCACTTGTAGTTATTAATTATGGCCAATAAAAACTATAGAAGGTATTGCATGCTTGCGTCCCAAATGGCATCATATTCCCCATATAGTGCACTACTTTTGAACTATGGGAATAGGGCTTCCCACTATAAAGGGAATAGGGTACCATTTGGGAAGCAGACCAGAACACAAGGCTCTATGCTGGCCTCGCCTCATTCTGTCCCCTGGGAGGTATAGAGATGTAGCTTGTTATGGAGACAGGAGAAGGGGAATGTAACTCTTACAGAAGCACAGTGAGAGCAAAACATGTCGTGTAGAGCTTTCACTTTCTGACTAATACAGTACGACCTAGTAGTACCCCTAATTATTGGACTGTACATATTGAATTCATATTCTGGAATACATGTGTGTTCCAGTTTTTCTAAATGTTATGTTATTCGAAAACAACCACACAGAATCATTCAATGAAAGGCATAAATCTTCCACTCCTTCCTTCCTCACAAAAAGGCTAGCTAAATTAGCAGTTTCCTACACTAACATGGTTCCATAACGCATTAAGAGCACACACAATACAATACAACACATAACATATTAATATGTGGAATTGTTGTGCATGCCAACAGCTAAGTACATCATACCCCCACTGGCTGTTAAGATGGGAAGATTACTTGGAACAGATAATATGACATGACCAAATATATTTGAATCTATTGCTGTGAAGAAGGTAAACATCCCAGAAGGAAGCAGATTCCCTGCAGATCCTGAATCAGATACAGAACCCTTTGAGACCTTGCTGTCTCAGAACAAGCAACCCATGAAGAGACCTCCATGTCAACCTGGCAAGGATCAATAAAGTTATGAACGAATTGACTCACTGATTTCAGGGAACTTCATAGAGAGGTAGGACAGGATGAGGGCTGAAGGAGAGAGAAGTGACAGATGGTGACAAGGTCAAGAAAGATGATAGGGTCAGCAGAGGACCAAAGATGCCTCACTGTATTAAGAATGAGAGAGGAATTGAGTAAGGATATTTTGAATAACATATGAAACGGGCGAAAGGGAGCTGACAGATTTAAACTAGAGTACATATTTTATTCTCTACCAGAGGACGAGGGGGAGGAAGGAAGTATTTTTAGTAACTTGTTTATCCATGCTTCTCACTTTTCTTCTCTGTATTTTTCTCACCAATGAACTGTAATTTTCCCCCTTCCTGTATCTCTCTCTCTCTCTCTCTCTCTCTCGCTCTCTCTCTCTCTCTCTCTCTCTCTCTCTCTCTCTCTCTCTCTCTCTCTCTCTCTCTCTCTCTCTCTCTCTCTCTCTCTCTCTCTCTCTCTCTCTCTCTCTCTCTCTCTCTCTCTCTCTCTCTCTCTCTCTCTCTCTCTCTCTCTCTCTCTCTCTCCTCCCTCTCTCTCCCTTCTCTCCCTCTCCATGCATTCTCTCCCTCCCCCCTCACTGTATCTCTCTCTCTCTCTCTCTCTCTCTCTCTCTCTCTCTCTCCCTCACCCTAACCCTCTCCTCCCTCCTTCTTTCTCTTTCCT